>NW_020884886.1:4919933-5211362 GCF_003945725.1 Corapipo altera
AACTCATCCTCTTTAGCAAACAGTCCAGTTTCATTTAAACTGCGACAGGATCATACTGGTCTTTGTGCTCCCTTAGAAGGTTTTCTGCACATGGAACTGATTGTCCTCTTAGTTCAGTGTATTCGGGAGTAATGCCAGTGGAGTTACACATTTGTAAGTGACGAGAGGCAGAGCAAGCCCTGCTGAGTCTGTGAGTAGCTAGATTTACACTTACATGAAATAAAAAACTCCAGCCCATAGGGAAACTTCAGCATCTCAGCACTCATTGTCATAGCAGATTAACATAATCAAAAGATCATAGAACTTGTGACTGAAAAGTCTTCTGAAAAATCTAAGTGTCCTAGTAAAAGGAGCAGCAAGTTGAAAACTTGAAAATCTGGCCCCTGTTTTGATACCCTCATGAGAAGTAAGAGTTTTAGAAAAATCTGGCCTATGTTGTCATTCTGAATACTAAAAATATGGCTTCATACATGTAATTCACGTCATTTCTCTATTTAACAGTACCCAGTACAGCAATGCCACCATATGGTGTAGTCCTCTTAGTTATATCAGTATTTAAATGACAACACCAACAGGAGCTCATGGAAATGCAGTGATTATGAGTCAGTATATGGATAGCAGTGCCAGGTACAGACATTCTCAGAGGCAGAGTGGGAAATGCCTGAGGGAATTCATTAGTTTCTAACATCCTTCGCCATTACTTTCAAGCCCCTAATTTCTGTCAGTGGGATTCAGCAGCAGGTTGATGTCTCCTGCCTTTTAAACACTGCAGAATGAAATTTCCCCACACACAACTTGGAATAAAACAGGCCATGTGCAATTGAGCAGGCAAGAAATGTGTAAGACTGAATGTAGTTTGCACAGAGTTTTTTCTGCCCAGGCATTGTACCTCTGAGGGGAGAGTACTATGTAGTGAGTAGAAAAACTGTCATCTGTTATGCTGGGGTCCTCGTCAGAGTGCATTGGAACTTTCTACCATTTTTTTTTAATGGAATGTTCATGAAGCACACAATAATTTTTTCATCAAACTACAAGAAGAGCCCTAACCCAAACCTCATACTGAATATTTTCCTACTTTATTTATGTGTCTTATAATTTTTTGAAAGGTTTGAGATCTGGAGTTAAATTGTTCCATTCTGGTCCTTTAAGAGATGCTCTGGCACTACTTGTTGTTCATAAAAAACTAGCCCAGTAATAAATACTAAAATTCCTTAATGTTTTGGCATTCAAAGAGCAGATCAAGACTTCATTGATTCCACTGTCCTGGACAACTCCACTTTGAGTATCCACTCTACCTTATTTCCCTCTTCATTTGCAACTAGGTACTCCATTTTCTACAGTTCTTGTAAAGCGTCATACACTTTTAGAATATGTTTGAAGGGCACCTACACTTACAATTTGGAATATGCTTGGGCATCCTTTGCACTGAAAGCTGATCTGTTAATGTATTGTAATGGTTATCATGGACTTATTCCAAACCACATTAACATCAACAGAAAATTCACAATAAACTCAGTGAAATCCAGATCAAATCCTGTTTCCTTACTATTCCTGTATGGATGGACACAGATAAATAATCCCTTCTCACAAATATTTCCTGATCTCTGTTCTGATAGGTGACACATCATCTCTCTGTGCTGGGAGATATACATCAAACAGCATCTTAGTAACTCTAGTATCTGTGGAATTCTTTCTCATAGACTGAAAACCACATAGATCAGTTTATGTCACTGGACATTCAATTTTATTTCTTAAAATATATTGGGAGACCAAAGAATTTAGAGTGTAGATGACTAAAACATTTAATAGAAAAAAATTTGAAAATCTTTGGTTTTACATTTACATCCTCTTCTTGATTTACCCATTACCTTTACTTTAAACAGTCAGATCCAACAGTGAAAATCTCACTTTAAATAGAATACTGCTCTAATCACATATCGTGTGGAAAAGCATTTTATTTTTAATAATAACAAAAGGTCTATATCAAGGGTCTAATAGCTAACAAAGCCATGGATTGATTTCAGGTTTGTTTCTAGAAACTCATGCAAAGAATGGTTCTAAAAGGATTTCATTCTTACTAATCCTAGGATCATTAAGAGTGAATATTTTTCAAAAATCCTCTTTGTGTATATACCAAGACCTTATAAATTGTGTGGGTTTTGATACATAACATTCACCAGAAGGAGGAACAAAAAACATTAGAGAGAGAGAGAAAAGATGTTCTCATGGTAGTTATTATACACATATTTCATATCCAGACTCTAGAATTACTGCTCTATGATTGGCCTCCCGTAACAGTCAAAGCAAGTATCAGTTTATCCCTTTAATATTTTTTTCTGGCACTGATTATTACAGACTAAAAGAAAACTGACCAGTAAAACCTGATCCCTCATGGATTTTCTAAACCACATCTGTAGCTTTCTAAATATGACGGAAAGCTGCCTGTTGACTCCAGCATGTTGTAGATCGATCTTATTTGAATACTTGTTGCTGGACAAGCAAAAAGGGGAAATCATGGGGAAACAGTATTGTCTTATGTTGTCTTTTAATAATTATTCTCTCTCAAAAATGTTTTCATTTCTATCTGTGTTAATCACTGATGTTAAGGAACAGGAATAAGACCAGACCCTGCCAAGAATGCTCCAAGACCATTATTTACTCTTTAAAAAAGGTGCACAAAATACAAGCAGTATAAATACAAAAACTGAGTCATTTTAGTAGATGGTGTTATAAGGATTGCTGGGCAATATTTGTGCCTTAAAGGGTACTGAAAGTCTCTGGTTATGCTGGATCTGTAAAGTGATGTGACATTTGGCAGGCTTCATCACAGTATTTTAGTATTGTCAAAATCACTAGAGTACAGGATGCATTATTCACATTGGCTGTGGAAGAAGAGATGGTACCTGTTCCAACACTGAGTGCAGAGGCCAGCTATAGCTGATCCACTGTAAAACCTACCACTGCAAGGAAACCTGCCTGCAGTTTTCAGACAGATTTGAAGGACAGTGAGTCTAAAGTCTTGATGGTAGGTCTCAAGAAGATTTTGTGATCATTGAAAGGTGAATTTTGTTACAAGAAATGAGAGAAAAAGATTAAAGATGAAAGCTGAATCTCAAGGTACTCTAGGAAGTTTAGACATCCAGATCTCATAAAAATTTTGCTAGTGCTCTCAGTGACTAGATGGGAAGAAGACTTGATTTCCTGGATAGTCCATACCCCATATTGCAAGCTGGGGCCCTGAGAAGTCATAGTACTCCATCCTATGGCTGCTTGCATGGCCTGTTTTCTTCTTTACTCTTTGCCATGCTGAACCAATATTGAATTGAGATTCTAGAATTAAATATATTCAGGTTAAAATCTCAGAAAGATTCTAAATTTTATACCTTGCAGATACTACACACAATCTTCCTAAAGTAGCCTTGAGCTGTAAACATATTTCTACCATAGTTCAACAATTTTTAGATATCTAGATTTTGATGTAGAATCAAATCTGTTGCCATTCAACACATCAAGGATAAGTCTCTATGCAAAAACACTTTTCAAATGTTTTGAAGTTAACTTTGTCATGGCAGCTTGAACTATAAAAAACATGACAAAAGCATCAAGCTGATGAAAACTCTGTATCATTATCTATGAATAATGCAAAACAAATGTGCCGGATTTTTACTTCTGGGTGGCAAGGCTAGTGCACAGATGTGGTACTAATGATAATGGAATTATTTTCTAAGGTTCTGACTTAATAAATCCAAAGAAGAAAGATTACATGTTGATGATCTTTTACTGAAAGAGCTGCAAGGAAAATTTTCAGTTTTTACATCCAAGATGTTAAATTCTGGGCCAGGCGTGATTTTAAGCACAGCTCTAATTTGGTCTTGTTCAGAAGCAAGGATAAACAAAGAATTGCTTGATGTATTCAAGCATGGAGAAATGCAAGGAGGCTGAGTCTGTTTTGATAAAGGTACCCTGTGCCAATTTGGCCATGCCTCTCATTAACAAAAACAGTGTAAGTTCTCAACAAAAGCAGAAGTGCAAAAGGTATGGCAGAAAGTTTTTGCTAGTTTTTTGAGATTGTGCAAAACTGATTTCTTTTCAGTTATCAATAATTTGATTAAGATACATGTATGATGCCTTGAAATTCCATTTTTGCAGTAAAGAGTGGTTGCTAGAAAGGTCTGATGCAGACCACAGAACTGTGAAATAAAACTGGGTGGATCTAGACAGTCTGTGAATGAGAGCATTAAAATTCAAATGGCATTTTCCTCAGAGCAACAGAGGGTTCAAATAGAGTTTATTTTCTGAATGTCTAAGCTTCTTTAAGATGGCTTAACTGCCAGTGTTAAAAGTGGTGACTGAAGGCGGTTAGGCTCAGCTGGTGTCACACAGCTATGTATAAAACAATTACTTAAGGCTGTGCTTTAGTTCAGAAAATTGAACCCAATGATTTATACTGCAATACCCTCGATGCTGCATAATCATTATGGATAAGCAATTTTCAAAGAGCTCTGAATGTTCGCATCTTGCACAGATACACCATTACCTCATAGTACAATCCTATCTTGAGACAGTGAGACTGTCAAGACTATCTTGAACTAACTAATCAGTGACTCTAGGAAACAGAACTGCCCATTTAGTAATTTCTGTATTTTACTGTTTTTAGCAGGTTAATAAATCAGCAGTCTAATTTGATTTTGAAGGATTAAAAATATTTGCCTAATTTTATTGCATATTAATATATTGCGAGTTTTGAGAAGACATTATCCCCAATTTTGTATCTCCTAAGAGTTTACCAATATCATAAACCCGATGTTTGTTCAACCTTCAGTCAGCACTGCCTTAGAGGATTATAAAGCTGAATAAACCAAGCTATTATGCCTTTCATTATTACAGCTTTGAACACAATGAACTTGTTGCTATCAAAAAAAAAAGGGTAGACAATTCTTAGAAAGATTAAGCAGAGTTTGGATATGGCATCTAGTTTGCAGATAGTCCTAAAGTATTGATATAAAATATTAAATTTATCCTCACAATCAAAGAAGAAACATAAAATTTATGGTTTCATGTCTGGAAAGAGATCAACAGGCTTTAGCTATTTGAGAATAGCTTTTACAACTTCCTAAACCAAATAAAATTGATTAACAGAGTAAACAAGGACAGAGAGAGAGATGTGGCTGTAAGCATCAGAAACAACTCTTGTTGCAAGGACTCACTTTGCAGTCAGGGAGGAGTAATGGGTCTGCTGCAAGTGATCTCATAGTGCAGTGTGTTGTTTGGTGCCTCCTGATGCTGAGAACTTGAGTATAGCTGGTCTATAGGCGCATAAATACTGAACTGAGTGAAAAGCCTGAAGTTTCGATATAGAGTTGAAATTTTTCGTCATGGCCATTATGAGGTCAGGTACCCATTATTTCTCCACCTAGAATGATAGTAGACTTTTGAAATTATGCAACCAGTTTTCTGTTGTTACTTTGAAGAAGATACTCTTTATCATGAACTAGCCATCCATTACACATTTAGGAAGTTAGATGATGTGTATAAAAAACACATATATATAAAATCAGAGTGATATTATGACAGCACTGAAATTGAACTTAAGATATATGGTTGCTAATACAAAGCCCTCTACCCCTAAGTGAAAAGGCATGCTTTTCATTGCCATGCTGTTAACAGAGCCATCAACCTCTAAATATGATCTGCCTATCATCTTGGAAGGGTAGTGTATGATACTTAACCGTTTAAGCTTATTCTTCATTCTAAGATCCATAAAACTCAAACTCCTGAGTACACTGTCACTTGCAAAAATGTTTTGGACCAGATCCAAAGAGCTTTCTTAGATGAATACTCCAAGATGACCTTTGACTGTATTTTTAGTGTCACAGAATAAGTGTGGGTTTAGTTCAACACAAAACCACTTAAAGATTTTTATGTGTAACTTCCCAAGAAATTTGTTGGGGTTTTTTCCATTTTTGTGGCAAAAATAGACTGCTTCATTTTACTAACTTTTATGACAGAGTATTAAGGAGGTTAAACAAGCTACATGGTTGAGGAAGCCATTATTAAAACATACAAGATAACAGTGGCATGTTTGATAATGTACCCTTATTATCATATGTTAAGTGATCAGCAAGTCTAACATTTTCTTTGGAACATTTCTAATGTTATGTACTTTGTAACTGTGATAAGGTTCTTTGGCTATTGTATGCACTGAAAACTTGCAAGAAAAATCACTTCTGTGTTGATTTTACGAAGAGGAAGACAAAAGAAATAATTATTTCAACTGTACCTTTCATTTTTTTATTGAAATTATGTTCTGCTGTACCTTGGATTACTAATCAGGACTTAAATAACATTGCTTGGGTTGGTTTTTTTTTGTTTGGTGTTGGGATTTTTTTTAGGAAAATTTCTATGTGCCTCTGAAGTATTTAATGTAGAAATAAATTCAGCAGGTTAGTCTGTGAGTAGTTTAATTATCTTCTGAAGACATGCTGTCTACTTACAGTGTATACAAGGACAATCTCCTTATCCCTAAAAGTGTGCATATAAATAAATAAACATAATGGAATAAATTTGTTTTGATACCAATCACATACTCTATAGAGGTGTTAATAGTGGATTTGTGCACACAAGCAGTTTCTTAATCCTAATTTAAAATAATTATTTCTAATTTTTAAAAGAAAGGAAGAAAAGTGGAAAGTGATAATATTTAATTTAAAAAATCATGAAAATATTTATTAATTTGTTTTTACTGAAGAAAAAGAAAACTTCTAATGAATAAATAGTCAATTCTTTTTTAAGATTTTTGTAGTTGTTTTCCACATCAGTTGAAATAAAAGTATGATGAGTGATCTAGAGGAGGAAGTCTCAGTCTGGAAACGAGGAAAAGTAAAGAAATGAAAAGAACTGAACAGTGAAATGTGGCTTTGGCGCAGAGGTGAACTATTTGCAGGAGAGAAAACAAAAAGAGGTCATAAACCAGAGCAGGATCTGTCCTCCCTGCTTTGTGGGTACAGTGGCAAAGGGTTCCCTGATTACAGCTCCTCGGAACTGGGGTGGTTTAGATAACAACGTGCACATGTAGCTGTGGTGGTGTCAGTCTGGCAGGAGAGACTGAGTGATTGAACGTGGTACAAAAGCAAATAGATGCCAATGAAAGGGTTAGGAAGAAGATTAAATATCTGGAACTGCACAAATGGAAATTTTATCCTCTTTAGCATTAGTAGTCCTGGTTGCATCTGTCTGTCCACTGCCAACACGGCTGCTGTTATCTTTGCCAGCAAAAGGAAGGGAGGAGAACTACCGAGGTGGCAGAGGTTGCACACAGATTGTAGCCTCCATATTTCCTATGTATAATATTTCTGTTTCTGACAGGATGGATGATCTTTTTAAACACAGTATAGGCTAGCATCCAAATACTCTGTTTATTTCCTCAGCATCATATGGGCTGCTTTGTGATATTTCCTTGAGAATAAATACAGACTGCAACCATCTGTGTCTGGACTCTTCTATGGTATTTTCCCACAGTTATTTATTCTATGACTTATTTTAGCTTTTCTTTCCTTTGTATGTACATGTGTATTAATATATAAGTTATAAAGTTCCAGTTGGAAAAAAAAAGGTGTCTCTTTTTAAAACGTCTAATCTAATTCACTCTTAATCACATGAATCTTTAGTCCCACTTTCTGACAGCTGATACTTGAATGCTTATATTCTGTGTGATAGGTTGTAATTATTCACTCCCTTTCTACTGTATGAAGATGTTATCACAGTATCTGCATTGTCTAAGCATTCTGGGGGATGCAATTTTATGGATAAGAAATATACAGATTCATTTTTTATAAATATGCCAGAAAAATAAGGGAACATCTTTTCTAAGAGCAACAATATGAATTCCTAACTTCATCTTTGGTTTATTTAAGAGGTGATCTGCGCTAGACACCAGTTCCTAAAACTAATTCTCACCAATGTCAACCTTTGGAGAAAGTTTTGCACAATATTTCAGAGTATTCTGAAAAATACTTTGTATTAACTGGTAGGCAGTTTCTGAGATAAGCTGTTAATTCCACCATAAGTTTGTTTTTTGTCTTTTTCTGATGAAGTCTGTAGGAAAGGTTACTCTCTGATTGGTACGAGTAACTTCAGACTTATGCTTTCACCAAAATCTGCATTAACCAATGGACCTTCCTGACCCACACAACGTAAATTATTAACTACTGGCTTAAATACTTGAGAACTCACTATGTAGCATGTCTTCCAGCTAATTTTCTTAGTAATCACTTTTCACACACAGCACTTCTCTCTCCTACACACATAGAAATAGCAACTGAATAAGCCTATATATCTTAAACAAACTCTGTCTCATATAGACTGGAAAAAAAATGGAGGGATTGTTATTTTCAATGATTGTTACTATCTTTATAGTATCAAACATAAATGATTCACTAAATACTGCTCTATTTTTGAAGGCAAAATCAACAATCAAATATTGAAATAGGAGGAAGTGAAGGTTCACATCTGACTATGGCATATCTTACTTCAATTCGATGGACTTAAAAATGGTTCACTTGAACCTGATTGTACCAAGTTACAGAAATGTTGACTTTATCATAATAACTTTTTGGAGTGCCTTTGAGCAACGTGGTATTAGCCTTTTTTATTTCACACCTTTGCTAGCTTGGGAAAAGATGACAACAATGGTGGTGTGGTTTGACCCAGATTCATCTTGTAGACTCAGCAGAGAGGAATCTACAAGAAAAGTTTATGTCTTACGAAATAGGGCTACAATATTTTTTTCAGTGTTGAAGGACAGTTTTGACATATATATACTCTACAAATATAGGCAGTAATTGATATACAATGAATGCAAGTTTTCTTCTGAGTTAATGCTCTCTTAAACAAGAGTAAGAGGTTTCCTCCACACAGCATGTTTCTCTGTACTAAACTCCTGTAGGGGAGGATCATTTTTTGTGTGTGTTGATCATGAGTTGTGTGGATTTAGTAAAATATAATGCAATAGTCTTCACATTTTGAAAATTCTTTGTGTGTACAAATGAGGTGGATGAACAAGTTTAAGAGCCCAAATCTTTGTTTAAACTGTGTCATCCACAACCTTATTAGAAAATAAGCTGAAATAAATTTGATAGGTTTGATACAGTGCACTAAATTCTATATTTTGACATTCTAAAATGGTTGAATTAGGAGAAGAGCTTTTCAGAACTACTTTTTACTAAAGGTATTAAAACCCACTAAAGGGGAAAATTACTTACACAAGTTTCTGTGGATAAATTCAGAAATAAAATCTAGCAGAATCTTGTATCACAAACCTATTTCATCTTCACCATCTTCCTGTAATTGCCTGTTATGTACTTACCCTTCAGTCTTAAAGAGTTATTCCCACTACTTTTTCCAGGAAGGCTTGGTAATTGTCCTTTATATTTTGCACTATATAAGTGCTACAGCCCTGAAGTAGCCATTTTGCAGCTAGCTTTTACTTTCTGTATCTCTTCAGCTAGTTCATGAGTGTTATTAACATTTGATATTCTTTTTCTTCTTCTTTTTAAGAAGGGAAAATGGAACATTTACACGGGCTCACCTTGACTCAGTAATACTTAGGATTTTGAAAACATTCTTCTTCATGTTTATGATGAGAAAAAAAAAAGCCACCTCTACATGAAACTATAGAATTTTAGTGTAAAGTTCTGGAGACGTGATTCTTTTTGGCTAAAAATAAGACTTTCTGACAGGAAGCCCTTTTCTAAGAACATCTCAACTTTTCTTTTCCCGCTATATGTTTAGACAACATATTAGTCAGCCTGAAAGGTTGCATGTAGTCATCTTACCTGCTTACTCATCAGGTAACACTAATGCAGTTCTACACAGATCAGGCATTTTGGGTGGATTGAGGGCTCTCATTCTACAATGTTGAAGACATCTTCATTTTATAACTTTACTGCTTAAATTTAGTGAAAGTGTACTTGGCTTTCTTTCACAGCAGTAACAATATCTACCCTGAGCTTAACAAATAAAAAGGCCAAAAACTAGCAGACCAAGTTTTCTCTTGGGCAACATCAGACTGCTTTTACACATGGATAAATCTTGCTTTGGTATGGTTGAGGTGCCTCCTCTAACAAACTGTATTGCTGACACAAAGAGCAAGATTTTACAGCCCGAAGCCGGTGGGAGTTTTGCCTTTGACCAGAGTCAAAAGTGTATCAGAGCACAGGTTGCTTCCACTCCCGTAAGACACTGGCAGATCTGAGATACAGTCCTTGTCTGGGACCTTTTCAGTTCAAATCTTCTTTTGCTTTAACAAAATTAGAAATCTTTGACTCAGAATGTCTTAAACAATAGCTCGCTTAAGATGGGCTAGGCCCATGGGTTCACTTTCTGGCTTGTAGCTAAAGTTTGTTTCAAAAATTAGATTACAAATCAGTAAGGACACTATAGACCCAATAGATTTGTACATTATCTTTGAGTAAATGGAGACATATGTAAAGAACGATTATGTATTTATGAACTGGAGAGGAGGCTGTGCTGCAGTTGAGATTAAAAAAGATATGACTCATAAAAACCTACCAGCAAGGGCTACATTGTAAATTTCTGTGAAACCTGATTATATTGAATAGTCCTAATCCATTCTACTGGGTACATACAGACTAAATTATGAGCCTTCAGTTTTTCAGCATGAGACTTATATAAGACAATTGGGAAATATTATTTTTTAAAACCATTTTGAAGGACATCTTTTTTACTAGAGCGAGTATATCTTCAAATTTCCTGCTTTGTAAAGTATTTATTTGGAAAATTCTCTTGAGGATGATCAGAGAACTCCCATTTTTAGTCATCTTCAGTTGCCTTTTTGTGTTTATGTTGATAAGACTTTGGCATGCAAAATGCTGCAAGATGGAAATATGGCAACTACAATTGATGAAGCACTAATTTTCGTGCATTTGTCAGGAATTCAAACTCATTTGTGCAGTAAAGAGCTTTTCAATATAGTTTTCTATTAAAGGGTAGAGGAACAGGTATTTCACTATGCTCATCAGAGAGCATATCTTTCATCTAGGGTTTTCAAAGTACTTCTCGAATTAACCTTTCTGACCGTCTTTTGACTTAAGTATCAGGTATGTGAACTGCTCATTTTACTTCAGCACTTCTGTGTGAAACATATGCACACAAAAGTGCTGATCCTGCAGAGACATGAACGGTGCTCCATGGGATGCATGGAGCTCAGTCAGGCCTGGGTCCTGCAGATAAATGGGGCTTCTGAAACAAGTGACTGCAATCACAGCATTGCACATCATCTCCTGTGCTTCCAGATGCCAGATTCAGGCTCACACTGCCTGTGGTTGCTCACAAGAACTGCTCTGCTGCTTCCATTGTGCTTCACACACCTACGTGTGCCTTACCTGCTCTTTGACTGCTTTTCTCTCATCTTAAAATGCAGGCAAGATTTTGCCCTATATCATTAAGTTTGTTTTAAGGTGTTGAATATTGTTATAACATCAGGTATTTTTCTCTGTACATTCATACATGTATATACATATATATATACATATGTAGACTGATTTGCTGTTTGCTGTGAAAAGGTATTGATGTCATATTTTAGAAAAATCTTTTGGCTTTAACTGGGGAAAGCATGTTGGGTTTTGCCAGATGTGTAGTTAAAGTCAGAGTAATTAAGTCAGCTGGGTTTGCAGATGGTAGGGGAGAATATTTCTTGGTTTATTCTCAATAAAAATGGAATTATAAAAGTCAAACACATTTTTATCTTGAGGACTTTAGACAAAATTCGGGGCCATATATTTGAACAAGAGGAGAAAAACAATTATTCTTGTTTATCAAGAATAATTTTTCCTTTACAGATTTCTCAGAGGAAAGTTTATTTTTTCATAGTTCCCAGCTCCTTTTTCAGATACTGCTCATCTCTGAAATTCCCTCACAGTTTTTCTCAAGGTCATTTTCCATAGCTCGATCAGACTTGATTTTCTGCTACCTCCCTCTCAGCATTGCACTTGTTTGTCTTCTTTTTCTTTCTGAGGTGTTAAATTTTATCACCAGTCAGTTCTTTTAGTGAGTCACCTCCAAGCCCACATATGAACCTCTGTTCTGGTAAAGGCTATAATCCCTTAATCTCTTCAGTCCTATAAGGGAATATTGTTACTTTTATATTCTTTGGCATATATAAACCCAAGTAAAACATTTCAGAAAAACACTTAAAAAAATAAAAGTTCAGCCCAAATTATAATACTTGAAGTAGTTATGGTAATGTAAAATGCGATGTATACCATGAAATAAGTCATACATAGAGTTAGGATAAATATTTTAAATACTCCTTTTTACAATAACTTGTGATGGTCATGGTGGAGTAATGCAGTCAGATCAAGCTCATACTGCTAAAACCTTTAACCTGAGCAGCACATGTACATATATTTCCTGTCCAGACTTTTCACATAGAAGAGCTCTGGTAAGAATTATTCACATGACAGAAGGAGAAAGAGTACAAATGACATGTCAGTTATAATTTCAGTGTTTATTGCAATTCGTGAAACATCTCTGGCATACAGCATAATCAGGCCACTGGACCGGATGTCAGGAATGTTAATTTCTGTCTTTAAGGTCATATTTCATTTTCTTTCTTTTGAAAAGAATTGAGTTTGGTTTCTGGGATTTTAGGAGGGAATAAAGAGGTTTTCATTACACAATAATAAGCACAGTGAACTTGAGAAGCATATTTTAAGGAATTCTCAGTATAGTACTGCAGCTGTTGTTGTAGCTGCCTCTATGTAGTTCTCTCTGTAACTATAAACCTGTTAAGAGTATAAACCAGATCAATTTTTCAGTAGTTTCATTCAAGTTTATAAAGCATGAACGTAGTTAATATCCAACATTCCTGTTCCTGAGTTTTCTAAAGAGAGAAGATTTTAGAAATATTTTGTATACAGCAGTTGTTCTGTTCACAAGCCATGTAGAATTAATTTGTCGATTCACACTGGTGCAATATTTTAAAATTCATAGAGAATATAAAATATGTCTTGCCAAACAAGAAACATTCCCTTTTGTTAAACATATATGTTGGATTAAATACCTCACTTCACACACTGCTTATCACGTCAGACAGAATTCATTCTGTCATAAGAGCAGATAGCTTAGTTTGATGGAATGTACTTCATTCAAGTGAGAGGATTGTATAGTTTGACAAAAATGCCTTTTGTGGATGGATTGGGCACAGGAGAATAAATTGTGGTGTGTTGTCTATTGAAAACACCAAAGAATTGATTTTAAAATGTTGAGTATAGAATGGATTGGAGTGGTTTAAAACATGCACATTATTGATCAATCAGATTGAGAGGCCTGACAAAAAGTAAAAAGTGCCCACAGAACTCATTCTGTCAATGGGGATGTTTTTCATCTACCTGCATCCTCAACAAATTGTATTTTCTTGTATACTTCATATGCTCTTATCAGCACAATGCCATGTTCTCTCCATTTCTCTTGCCTCTGACAATAAAAAGTGTTTGGTGAAATTCCTTGCTGTGACAGATTTCACAGGCAGTTCATAGCTCAGCTACTCCTGTTTGGTACTTGCTTCTCTGGCCTAGAAAAGAGTCAGAGACAGAGCTCAGGCAACTGGGCATTTGGCTACAAACCCATCTACTGCAGATTCATACCCTGAATTGGGTGAGTAACATACAGGTAGAAACTCAGCAAGGCGCGTGTGTTGTGTTGAAATGCCTGACTCAGGGTATCGGTGCATTTCACATCCCTAAAACACCTGATGTTAATTAGACACTTAGCAATGGTGTTCAGAAAACCCTAAATGCTGAGAGAAGGAGAAAGTTAGCTAGAACATAATGAGAGTACTTGGAGGCTGAGATACAATTCACAGAACCATGTTTGTTGCTGCTCAGGATGACTTCTGAGCACACATGCCTGCATCAAGGCAGCCCTTTCCTCTCTGGGGAATGTCAGTCTAGCGGCTCAGGTGTTTAACATTTAGTTTTAGGAAAATTTGGCTCATATCCACAGCATGTGTACCTGCTCTGTGGGTAACAAAGAACTTTGTTCTTCTTCTCTAGAGCAGAACTAGTCATGTTTGACTCATGCAGACACGTAGAGGAAGTAACTATAAAAGGAAGTATAAAAGGGAAGTAACTATAAGAAACTACAGTAACTATAAAAAAAGCATAAAAGGGACATGAATAGAGTCAGTTTGCCAGAAAACCACATAAGAACTTCCAAAGGCTGAATGTGTTGTGCCTGCAAAATCTAGGCAACCTACTGTTAAAGAAGAATAAATTCCCTTTTTTTTCTTTACTCCTTTAGCAAGCACTACTTTTACAACACAAATCCCAACTCATTCTTACCAAGAACAATCCAAGGCCATTAAGTGATATGTAGAAAATTACTTTTTTGAATATGAATGAATGAACATAATTGAACCATAATCTCATATTGCATTTTACAGTGAGGTGGGTTTAAGTGAACTCAATAACTTCTAGACAGGATAGTTTCCACACAAAGACAGTAGCACTGCCCGGGATCTGACATTAGACATTACTAGATCCCTGCAGACCCACTTGTATAGTATCTATGAACCTGCTGAATATTTAATTTGAAAAGAGTGTACTGTTGGCATATGCAGAAGCTTTTGAACTAGCAGATAGTCTATGGATTTTTTTTTTTGTTCCCTATTTCAAAACTGTTATCATGACTGTTTTATATCAAACACTCGCATAAGAGTTCATAATGCTGCGTAATAGGGGTAGGTTGAAGTGTTTATAAATTGTTAATGAATAATGTTAACTGACCAAAGTTAATAAAGTTTCATTAAAATTCATAAAATGGTTCATGTATATTTCATTACAAACATAAACTGAGATACTTTTCCAAACATGCATGTTTCCTGAAACTTAAAATTAAGAATTTTCAGAAGCATTAATTAGTGGAAAGCTGAAGGAAAAGGTTATGATGAATGTACAGTTCGAGCTATTTTGAATAACTCTTCTGTATAAGTTTATAAATTATTCAGTACAAATCACTTATGTAATATTTCTTAAAGGTAAAAGAAGCATCTTTTCAGGGTTGGTTGCCCTTTCCTTAAAGCAAAATAACTCTGCTACTTTACTGGAACCAAGTTACAGAAATAAATTGATTTTTCCCCCCCAGGGCAGGCATCTGTTACTTCCTAAAGTAAAGAAATGCTCAAGGAACATATGGTTAAAGGGATTTGGCAGGGTTCTGTTTTAGAAGAGATGTATATGAGACTGAAACAGGAAACAGGAAAGTATTGGATTCAGCCAATAGACTGCCAGTATGCTTTATCTAAATATAAGTGAGCTTTTGAGTAAAGCACTGGCTAAATGTAACTGAAGTTAAGAGCAAATCAGCTTCTGAACACAAAAGGAAGTCAGGCCTTATCAGGGAGGTAACAAACTTTAGGCTTAGACTTAATTGTGCATAGCTGGCAAGTGTCAATGGTCTTAATCAGATGTTCAGTTTCATTAAATGAATACCTTGGGGGGGGTGGTTAAGGGTTACTCTCATGAATAAACATTTCAGAAGTGAGCATATCAGATCCAGAAAGGCTACTAAAATAGCATGTAAAAGCTGGTGAAATCTAAATACCTGGCTCAGTATTTGAAGTCTGCTATTAATTTTGAAAGAAAGTCCCCAACACTAATAAAATGAGGATTCATCTTCCTTGAAAACTGAATGTGACCAGAATTCAAAAGTGCTAATTAAAACA
The DNA here is from genome assembly GCF_003945725.1 of Corapipo altera. NCBI lineage: Eukaryota > Metazoa > Chordata > Aves > Passeriformes > Pipridae > Corapipo > Corapipo altera. The sequence goes on from NW_020884886.1 coordinate 4,935,676, forward strand.
TTGTGCATTTTGTATATAATGGAGCCTTATTTCCAATTACTGTGTGTCTTTGAACTCCAGGAAGAAGGATGGGGAGTATGTCATAGTCATGATGCCCAGAAAACTTAAGAACATGGGATTCATGGTGAGACTTTTCTGGAATGGTAGCTCTTAAAAAAAAAAAAAAAAAGAGTATTTTTTTTTTTTTAAATATTTCTCTGGGGCTGTCAAGCCAGGTTTCTGGTTTCATTTGTCCTTCTTGTGGTAAGGGTTATGACGTTTGCAATTTCTGCCTTTTTTTAGATGCGTTGCCACTTGCCTTTGAATGAAAGACAGGAATCAAAGAGCTGTTCCTCACTTTCTTTTTTCTCAATTGTGCCCCCTTGTAGTACCAATGAAATGGAAAGTAAGATGCTAAACTTCCATACTCATTTGCTAGGCTGCTGATGAATGAGTACCAGGAAAATAACTATCAGGAAAAAAGCTAGACTCCAATGGAATGAAGATGCTATTTCCAAACAGGTATCAGTGTTTTGCAGTTCATACTGCTTTTCTGCACTGATCTTGCTGCTTAGAAGTATCTGGTCTCTTTAATAATTCAAGGAACCTTGTGTTTTCAACCCAGGGCATATTACTAACAACCTCTGAATGTTATTGCTGGAAGGGCCCCTCCCAAAATATGCCTTTTTTTCCCCATGTGGAATTGGCTGCATCATGACTTGTGCACTTGTTTTCATGCAATATTGAGCATTTGAGTAGTATCTTCACTCTGCTGAGCTGCAAGGGAAGGGGGCTGGCAGACACAAGAAGAGTCCTCAAGAGAATGGGTGTGCTACAATGAGAAGGGTCAAAATTTCCTGGCAACTGAGAGTAAAGAAGCTGTCAGTCAAAGGAAGTTGCAAGGCAAAAGTTTCATTTAGCAGAAAAATTCTGGTGTTTTTAAAACAACTTTTAATCATCAGATTTCAAAGGTACTCGATGCCTTTATTTTACTGAAGGCACAGAGATGTGAGCTGAAGCCAATGAAATGATGCAGAAACAAAACCAGAATTGGAGCATGAGTCCCTCAAATCTCATCTTGCACTTAATCTTCTTTACCACATCATGTCACTTTGTCTCAGGGTAAGCTTAAAGAAGTGTGAGACAGTAGACTGGAATGTTTTCCTGGCTTCCTGTACTGGATCAGCTGCAGCCTGGAAAGACGTCAGATTGCTGTCTTGTAAGTGATATGGGCATCTCCTTCCCCAGGGTCAAAGTAAATGTTTTCTGTTTTCTTTCTTTGGAGCACACATTTCTTTTCTTATGTTCAGATCACAGAATTTAGGCCACCGGCTGTTATCCGGTTTGATTGTCATTACCATATATGCATATTTTCTTTATTAAGATTCCATTCAACCTTGTTAATTTACCACTGTTAAAAGATTTTTTTTAGAAGTATTTGACCTGAAGCAATTTCCCTCATTTGTATATAGAATGCATTGGCAATGTCTAGATGAAGAACTGGATGTGCAGGGAGATATTTGGACAGATATTTAATACTTTCAAGTGCTATGACATTGGGTGTGGTGAGCAAGACTGGAGCAAGTTTGGGCTGTACAGTCCAGTCTAACTGCAGTAGCAAGAATGATGTCCTCCAATGACATAAATTGTCAGGGACATCAGCAATGAAAAGAATGACATGAGATTTTATCTGACCTATCCAGACAGCTTTTGCAATTGCTGTATTTCTACTAGTATTCATTCCAGTACAACGGAACAAAGCTTGATGTCATTTGTGAGTCTCAACTTTACACAGTATAATATAGGGAGTTTGTTCAGAAGTTTTACCATTAAGGAGATGGTTTTGTGTAAATAGTCATCTGCTATTCAGGCGCATCACATGTAAAACTCTCTCTACTGCTACAAAGGCTTCCCTAAAATCAAAATGACAGATTCAGCACAAGAAAGTTCTTGCAGATCTGAGTAAATGTCTAAGTGTTCAGGTTTCCTCTTGCTTGAAACAAACAGGTAATTTCTATGATTTTAAATTTACTAGATAAACCCCAGCCTATATATGGTCCCTAGCTACTGAAGACTTAATTTACAATGTCTTATCACTACAAAAATTATTTTCTTTAAGTGGGAGCTGATCAGCATTCAGAACCACATTCTGGTGATTACTCCATGCTCCTGTAGCTGTAGAAGCAGGAGAGAGTGAGAAGTAAGGCAGTATTTCCAACTTGTGATTTCTCATCATAATTCTGTGCATACACTCAAAATGTCTTCTCAGATTATAAGTACAAGAGCTTGTATCTGCAGCGCACCAGATCTCTAAAGGTGATTGTATCAATATATGAAACATCATAATATTTAATAGTAACATCAAGAGTTAAGTGTGGAGAATGAGGAAAATCTTGCAGTTTTCAGAAGAAAACTGTAGGAAAGTCAATTGATCTGTTTGATTCTGAACTGCTTTTGACACGATAAGAAGGAATTGAAGATTTTGAAAGATGTTGGAAATAAAGGTTAGGCGAGTGAGATGATTAACAGACATGTTTACAGGTCACCTGTCTACAGGTGAGAAAGAGATGTAGTTTCTTTTTACCTTGTGCGATGCCCTAACATACGACAGAAGCAGGGGCCTGGTTTAGCTTTGGTACAAGACAGGTAAGAGATAGTTAGGTGTGTTGTAAAGACTGTGGGAGACAGGAAAAATGCAATGAGCTGAGGAGGAAAGATCACTGGATGCCACCAGCCCAAAGGATCATGGTGTGAGGGAAGTTTTGAAGATCTTAGAGATTTCTTTGTGCTAGGAAATTATACACAACACTGTATGAATCCTGTGTGGACCTGACAGTTTGTACATGTTATACAAAAAGAAATAAGGTATTATTCACCAGAAGCTCCAGCTTTCAGTACCAAACTGTAGGAAAAGTGAGTTTAACCCACTGGAGTGTTTCAGGAAGGAGAGTGAAAACAAAATGAGGTCTAGAGACCTAAATTGTGATCAAATTTAACGAAGTACCTAATTTTTATATGAGGAAATACACCATGAAAGAAATAGTACTGGAGGCAACTAAGACACGAAACGATAGTTCGTGGCTCAAAGAATTTAAATGTGATACATTTTGCTGAGTGGTCAGAGACACTTAATGTAAACTTCCCTGTCGTCCCTCATGACTGGAGCAAGCATATATGCTGGTAGCCAATATCTAGGTTTTCTTGCAAGAGGAAACTATTAATAATGCTGTATTACTGCTTTTGAATTTATGTTTCTTCAGATACAACTGAGATTTGATTTAGGTTTCTACTTTAGATAGTTTGTTAAGAAAACAGCATTAGAAGAACATATCTACCTGAATGAATGCCTTCTTATGCTCATCTCTTGGGACACATATAATTTAGTAATTTTTGAGTACTTTTATGTGTATAAAAATATCAGACTGAGCACTGCTGTTAGTTTTACAGAAAAATAGGAAAAGGATGATTTTCTCTTAATGTTGCCACATCTCCAATAAAATGAAAACTTTTTAGTCATGTCTGGGATCCCTTATGTGTTTCACCCTCAGACCTTTTTCAAAACGGTTTCCATTGTATTCAGCTTTACAGAACACTTCAAACTGCAAAGTTATCAGAAGTTCCATTACATTCCATGTTTTTTTCTCTAAGTGACATGGATGTGTCTTTTCTTCTGAATTCCTAATCTTTAGTCAATTTTAATCTGTCTTCTATTGCACTGGCTTTTATACATTTCTTCGATTTTGTGTCATTAGAAAAAAATATTTCAAATGTCTATATATAATGTTTAGCTTAAATTAACTGCAGAACTGTAGGGCTGAGCAGGATAAACACCTCTCAAGCTGCAATGTAAACCATTCTTTTTCTTTTGTTCAATAAAATAAAAATTCTCTCTGCTTTTTCAATTTTCTAATTTTCTTCAATATTTTTTCCTATCACACTGAAATAATGCTCTGTAAAATAGTTTTATAATTTCTAGGAAAAGACCTTAAATGACTTTCTGTCTTCTTTGTCTCACCACTAGTTTGTTATTTTGGTTTAACTTGGGATAGGCTGATCCAAGATATTCTCTAAATCAGAATCACAAGCCATCCTTTGCCAAATAATACATTTGTAGATTTTATGTGGTATTCATGCCACGTGAGTGCCTTCAGCAACCAGTAGAGAATTGTAAACACTTATACTTTTGATCCTTCTTACACTTTTGAACAATATTAGACATCCACTATTCCTCTTGTGCCTCTCTCTGCAATGAGATATCTGCAAGATTTACCAGAGGCTTTCCTGCTTCCCCTGTTACTTACTTCATAATGATGGGATATTATTCATCTAGATCTGCTGTCTTGTCATCTTTTATTACATCTAGTAGCCAGACTTTATACCATCTTATAATCATAAAATCTTAGTGCATTTTACTCTTTTCCTTAGAAAGTTCTGCTCCTGTCTCCAGTGTGTGATCTTCCTTCCTTTGTTTTCCTCTTCAGCACTAAGGCAAAGTTACATTTACAATCAGAGCAATATGTAGGCTTTGCTTTTCTTATGAATTCCTGACTCACTTCACCCCAACCGTTTATCTCAAGATTAAGGTATTTGAAATTTGAGTAGTGACATGACTTAAACAAGAACTGTTATCTCTTTGATTACATATAAACAAAAAAAAAGTGTCCTAAGTTGAAATACTGCTGTTGAAAATATGACATCTTGTTGAAAAAACCCCAGAGAACCCCAGTGAAAAAAGGGAAGGGATTGTAAAAGAGTTTAAAAAGAAAACTCCATCTCAGAAGGATAGAAATAAAGGTGAATGATGCACAAGCAAACATATGGACTGAGAATCAGATTTATCATTAAAACATATATATTATAGACCTACCATGCTGCAGGACTGGGAGAACAAGTCCATCTTGCCTCCTGCAGGAAGGCTGACTCTGTATTAACTAAATACCATGCAAAAAGCCAGACGTGCTGCCAGTATCACAGCTATATATATATATATAGCAACTTTTCCTTACCATTTGGATGACTGCAGATACCTACAGAGAACAGGAAATTTTTAACAAACAGTTATCCGCCTTGAAGTGGATGAAGGTCAAAATGTTGATTTTCGTATGAAGATTCAGATATTAAATCAGAATGTATTAGTGCAGGTAAAATTATGCCAATCTAAATGCTTGGCATAGTTTTCTAGTCCATCCCTAAGCTTGTTCACTGACCAGGTAATCAAACATATACGGTCTTGATCCCAAAATACAAACTTGTCATCCTAAAATAGGATTTGCATTTACAGGAGGATGTCAATCATCCATGGCTAGAAATGAAAACTAATATTAAAAATATGCATAAGATATATAATATGCCTGAAAGAATTGCTGCAGGAAGTAAAATATTTTCATTCTTATCAGAACTTTTCAAAGTATCTATATGTCCTTCTGGATATTTAGATTCAGTGTTTTAAACGCTTTTCTTGTTTGCACTGAAGTTCTTCTTCATCTCTTAGGTCCTATTGAAAAAAAAAATAAAAAATAAAATGAAAAACTTTAGACTGATGAGCCACTTGCAAATATTGTCTTTGAAAATGGTGTTAGGTAATTCTGAGAAATAGCAGATGACATATGAAATTTTTAATGGACTATCTCTGTAATTAAAGTGAGTTCAGATGTGACCTATAATTTCCTAAGAAGTTGCTGCAATCTCTGAAAGAATGAAATAATAGTGAATTAACCACCTATTCTAGTGTAGGTGGAAGCAACAGGAAAAAAATCAAGAAACAATGAAAATGTTTTCAAGATCTATTTTTTTTTTTTTTAATCTCAGGAAAGAATGATTGCTGTTATTTTTTAATATATATATTTATTACATAGAGGCCCTTGAAAGACTTTTTCTCCATACAGCTAATTTCATTTATAGGCAAGTTGGCTGAGAAAGTGTCCAGAAATATCATTGAATCTTCAGAGTCATATTAAGATACTACAAAGCCACCACATTCAAAAATGCCTGAGGCATCTAGAACAGGAATTGAATGTCAAATTCCAATGTGGTGATTAAGCAAGCAAACTCTGGCTGGCTGCCTTGTATTTTCCCTAGCTGTATGACTCCTTGTTTGATAGGAAACTCCAGAAGTTACCTGACTTGTTTCACTGTAGGCCAACATGCTTCTGAAACTCTGATGAGTGTGCTCTGAGCATACCTGATATGTGGCAGAAGTGGATCCCTAACCAACACTACAACGGAAGTTTTTAGGCTGCTTTATATATATGTTTTAAGGCTTCCAGTCACCACAGAGGCACCACTCAATTTAGTATATACAGCAGTTCACCCAGGAAAAGGTCGAGAGCTGACATCTTCCCTCTCAGCCTCAGCCCTGCCCAAGTACAGAGTGCCCACCTTTTCAGAGACTGCTTTCCTCTGAGGCTGGTACTGGAGTGTGGGAAAGGAGAGAAAACCTCACCCGTTCTTCTGGTGCAGGTGGAAACACCAGATTTGGGAGGTGAGGAAGAGAGAGTAAAAGGAATAGCTTAGTCATGTATCAGAAGTTAGGAAATCAATTTCAAAGAAGGAAATCTGGACTCTGTTCTCACACCCACAACTGGTTATTCATCTTGTAGAGAAAACTCACAATGAGAGAGAAATATAGGACCCATCTCCTAGCTGAGGACCCCAATCACTGTACCAGAGCTGTGATCTTTCTTTGGGTCTTTCTTCTTGATTAAGTGTAGAGTGGTTAACAGTGGTGCTCTTGCAGGAGGAAGGGAGGAGTAACTCCACTCTTCAAACCTGTGCTGCTACAGGTTAGAGCAACAGATTTCCTATTTCTTGCATATTAGCTACTAGACAATTAAAAAAACCTAAAAAAGTAAGGAAATGAAGAAGTGCACATCTTTTGAAGTACAACCTGCACTTTAAAAGAGGGAAAAAGGAAAGCTATCTTAATTTCTTTTGAAAAAATAGCTGTTGTTGTCATCTCAAAAGGCAGATTCAGATCTTTTGGTTGGATGGATGCAGGCAGTCAGGCCCAGGAAAGACAGGGCAGTTCAGGCTGCGTATTCTGTTCCCAGTATTTGTTAGTTCTACTTTCTCAGCATGGTGTATTTTTAAAATCAGTCTAGAGTGTATATGGTACTTAGGAAACATAATAAAAGCCAATTGCATACTTGGTCCTATGCCTGGCTTCCCCATTGACTGCTATAGGTGGTATATAGAATGCAATGTTAGCAGTGGGAGGCTTGTGTGTGCAAACTTGCAATTAAGACCCTGCAAAATCTTTTGGGTTCAAGACTTCACCCAGGCCAGAGATTTGGCTTGTGGCCAAAATCCTATGCTTTCAAGTCATTATTGAATTCAACCTTTAAGTGTTTTTTCTAGAGGCAAAAAATAAATCAAAGGTGAAGAAGGGGTCTGAACTCCCAATTTTCATTGTGGGCTGTAGCCCTGATGAATTTAATAGCACCATCATTTTTGCTGAAATAATTTCCATTGTGTTCCTGAAGTGAGGAATTATATTGCATGCCTCTATTCATCAATGAGAACTGAAGGATTGTTATGAAACAAAATGCTTTGTGCTGGTCAGAATTATGCAGAAAAACTAGAAATGAGACTAAAATATGTCCATTATTTGCCACCATTCTAATTTAAAAATGTCAATAAGAAGTTGGCTAAAACAAAAACTTGATCCTTGATTTTTCTTGAAGATGTTGTGTTACTTTGTCTCATTTTGTGAAATTCCTCTAGGAATTTTATAAGCACTGTTTTTAGTTTTGTTTTTACCCAACTTACCTCATACAAAAGTGAATTTTATGGCCAGCAACAAAAAGAGTATCCCAAGGACTTTTACAAAGATGTTGAACAATACTTATTTGTTCTGTAATGTAGCAACTGGCTTTTATGAAACTATATATTTTTGTCACATAACCGATTGCTTTGCTGTAAATGTATTCAGTAGCATAGAACTTTTAGTTGTCAAAGAATTTACAAAGGCTTTTAGTACAATTACATTGATTCTGAATATTGTGTATGTAATAATTGTAATGGTACTATTATTAGAAGGAGCTTCTTTGGCGTTGATAACTTGGAGGTGATTTTAAAATAGAAACTGTTTATCATTAATATATCATTGTATTTTTATGTGAAGTGTAATCTGCAAGAAAAGTTTGCTCATAATATGCTTATTTTAGTATTGGAGAAGAAGAGATTGCGGTTTAAGAAATTAATCTTACTCTCTGCAAGTGACATTTCTAATGGTTCTGCTATAGATTCCAGTTTGACATAACCTTTTCTTTTGGTTGCTAGTACAATACTGTTTTTGTGCCACTCTGTACTTGGTCACTGCACACTTGAGCAAGAGAGGAAGGACAAAGCAGGTGAAGCTCTGCGGGGTCACGCTGACATGGGGAGAAGCAGCGAGAGGACAAAAGGCACTGACAAGGTGATTTGACTTCTGTTGCTGGGGTCTTCAGATGGGCATTTGTAGAGTCACTCTTTTATCTGAACCTCTCATGGCAATTCAGGAACAACTGCAAATGCAGGTTTCAGGTCAACAAAAGAAAACCAGGATCTTTGAAGCTCCTAAACACCCTTTTATAAGTTAAAGGAGTAATAGTGGACTACAAGACACAAGAGCTTCATCGCTCTCTTGACCATGTATCTTCACCAAGTTTCTCTTGACCAGAAACTCAGAAGTGATGCAAAACAAAAAAAAGAGAATAAGAATAGGGGTAAAATGCTGTCATTTAATAAGAATTTTTTGCTATTAAACTGCTTTGTTACTAAAGAACTGCAATGAATTTTGAAGAGGGATAAACTTTTCCCATTCAAAGTAATTTACCAATAAACTGGTTAAAACTTGAGATCTTATCACTTACTGAGCTATTTAATAAAATCATTGTTCTTATATATTAGGAAGAACACCATAACTCTTGTATTGACAAAAACTCCTTCTAAATATAATTCTTCAGAAGCTGTCTAAAACATGAGAAAAAGAGAAAGAGATATGAAAACTTTTGGGCTAGAACAGATGATGTTTGCAATAGCAATGCATTACAAAGTTGATGTAGGGGTCTTCACAAGATGTTTGCTGGTATTGGAAGCTGCACCTTTGAAACCTGATATTTTTTAGCAGAAATTTCTGGCTGAAATGGAGCCCCAGAATGCTCAGCTCAGCCCTGATAACCTCTCAGTGCCTTGTGGGAACTGGGGAGTTGCATGTTATGGCTGACACCATGACAATTGGTCTCACCAGAAAGAGGTAACATGGTGGTCTCCCTTCTTATCAAGATGCCACAACGCATCCTGAGATTCTTGATCTTTTGATGTTTGCTTCATGTTTGTGCTTCTTTAGCAGTTCCTGTCAAGGAAAACAAGGGATTGTATTTTCTTATGGTTGACAAAGAAAGGCCAGCGGTTTCTTCTGGTAGTCTTTGGCTGGTTTTACACATGAATCCAGTTCCTCAGTGAATTGACAAAGGAAAAGAACAACTTTAAGCACAGAAAGGGGAGACTGGAACATAGTGGCTATTAGCAGATGTATGGGGAAATTCAGGAACCTAAAACAAGGATCTTTTACCAAGAGCAGCAGTTCTCAGAAAGAGAATCTGTCTTACCCGCAGATACCTCAGTTTCCTCAACTACAAGTGTTGGTGTCTGTGCAAGTGTCTAAAGAAATATCATGTGTTACCCTCTGTGCTCTAGAGGAATATCCTAGACATGTTCTTTAGCCAATTTTCAAAGCAGGACATATGGCAGGATGGACTTTTGGTCTGATAGCACAGACTGTGCCTTTCATCCTTCTCTTTTACCTCTACTTCTTCATGAATATCACCTCTTTTACTGCCCTATAGCCTCATTCTCTTCTCCAGGTCTCCTTTCTTGTGCTTGCTCCCAAAAGCTCTCTTATCTCTGACAGGCCTCTCCAGATTGCCTACTGATCTCTTGTTTTCTCATCTCACTCTTGCCTCATTGTTCTCCTGCCCAGTGCCCTCTCTGCTGTCATTGCATAAATCAGTTTTGCATAAATCAGTTCTACATATACCTCTGTAGAGGCCAGGGATACACACAATATTACTGCTAAGTTCCATTTCCTTACAGTGAGTGGAGCTTACTGGAGCCTTTGCATAATCCTGTGCTCAATTAAATCAATGCTAACAGGAATTGCAGGATTTTAGCCTATGGATACCTTTAGCTCTTTATTTACTGTAAAGATTTTTGCACAAGCTGTTGTGAAGTTTATGCCTCTCCACCAAGTTCCATTTTCAACTAAGGAACACATTTTAATTCTGATAAATTGAGAATAAGTGCCTTTGTCTTGCCTCCCTCTGTATTTGGGAATTCTCAAACTTCTGAGAGTAAAAATCTCTTGACCTACTTTTTCTCTGCACCCTGTTTTGCAGTCTGAGGCAGAACACACAAAGAGAAACCAAGACAAACATCCTTCAGAACGATGATTTCCCCCAGTCAGTTTCCTGCATGGCTATTTGCTCTGTCACTGTGAGTCTTGATCAGCAGAAGTCTTTGTCCTGTATAAAAGTTTCTGTGAAGCTAATTTAGGGCACAGCAAGGGTCTCATTTAAACAAAACAGAACCCAAGAAAAGAACAGAACACAGTAATCTGAGCCCTTTTGTTTTGTGCTGGAGAAATGTATAAATATTTTACTGCAACTATCTAGGAGGTTATGATGAAATATCTCTTTCTCTGGAAAACAGTGAAATAATCTTTCCTGGAGTCCATGTTAGCTTGGTGTGAGTGACATCAGCTGTCTGAGAAAGCAATAGTTAAGGCTCTCAGTTGGCTCATTTTGGATTACGTATCTTTTTTTCAATTTCTTTGGGATTTTTTTTCAGGAGGTTTTTTTCAAGTCTGAAGACACTTATTTTGTCCTAAAGCATTAAAATGTCAAAAAATTTTTTGAAATCTTGAGACATTTCTCTAAATGGAAAAATGACGTAATGTAATTATAATTAGTCCATAGCCCTGTGGAATACAAACATTGAGTTTCTGGGATCTATTTAGCCCTAATGATTGAAGAATATAGAAACAGAGTTTTACATAAGTCTATGTGATACTATACAAAGGCTTAGCTTCACATTTCCTTATTGATTAATCTCTCTATCTGGTAACATTTATGAATTCCTTACTAGACTGCAGAATTTTAGAGTGTAAGTTGACTACTATAATACATAAAATATTTTCTATCATTAGTAGCACTCAAATGTAATGTTTAAATAAATTACAGGTTTTCTTTGAGTTGTACTTTGTTAATCTGTAAGTATTGAAAATTAAAGCTTGTTATAGATTTCAAATTTATGGAGAACATTGCCCTACATCCACTAATCCCACCAGGATTTGGTTCTCAGATACTTCATTTTTGAAGCCCAAGCAGTGAGAAATTTAAAGCAGTATGGTATTTCAACAGGACTGTTGCTTTGTTTCAGGCTTAGCCATGGTATTAAATACAAGTCTGAAGGGATGCTAACTGCTGTGAAGAATACAGTAGTTGAATTAATTCAGTATTTCAAACTGGTATGTTGGTTACATGTAAAAACATTTGCAGCTCTGATTGCTGAAGCCTATTTGGCTACAAAGAATGTAAAAAATACCATAAAATCTCAGTACCTTCTTGATAATTTTGTATTAAGTACTCTCTAGACCATTTGCCAGGATCCTTGACTTCTGCTGAAGAAGGCATTTTTATCCCTGTGAGCAACTGGTATGTACTTGTGAATGTGCTGGCCCCCTGAAGTCAAAGGGAGAATACTGATCATGCATAGAGCTCTGTACATGGAATACTGTCATAGAGTTGAGCCTTAGAAAGGTTTAATGTATCTGCACAAATAAACATGACCTACTGGAACTCAGCATTATTTCCCATAGTAGGGGCTCAGCCTCTAGTTCAGGTTTTGCAGTGAAGATGTTATCACTAAAATAACTGTTGTGACTCATGTAACTGTGGCTACCCTCCTGGTAACACCGTTTATGACTAAACCTCAGTTGAAGACCAGAACCAGGGCAAAAAAAATAAACACAGCAAAGAATAACAAAGCAAATGACCAGCTTCTTCAAAACTTGCAGACCTATACAGGAAGATACAAATAGTTGAAACAGACTCACAGGTGCCAGCATGGTCAGAGAGAAACATATGGTAGGGCACTGCCACTTAGTCTGTGGCTATGCCTGCATCCACTATTGGTTTCATAGCTTCTTCCTTTAGCACAGGAAACTGCTTAAATTGCTGTGACTTGTACTGGAGGTCAGAATGCTACATATTACAAAATGATGTCATTTAGTGCTCTATCATGTGACCCTTTGGTCACTTAATGCACAGCTACATGAAAGGGGGATATTCTTGTAAAGCCCCTATAAAGGCTGTGCAGCTTTCGTGCTGAGTCAGCAGTTAGGCCAGTGAGTCTTACCATGCCTTTTGACTCAGCAGTTTGTTATTGCATTTAGTGCAGAGACTAACACTGTCAAAGGATGACTGAGTTCAAAATGGATGTCTAAAGCTCCACAGTTCACTGAAAAACACATCTGAATAGTAAAATGGAACTTTAATAAAAATAGGAATGTCTTTTCTTGTAAAAATGGAACTTCTGCAGACCAAAAATAACATTGTCCTTTTACTTGATGAGGAGGGTCACCCCAAAAACAGGGACATAGACAAGGCAGAGATTTTTAATGCTTTCTTTACCTCAGTCTTCAATATTGAGCTGTAGGACCATGACTGTGAGAATGATAACCTCCCAGTCGTCCCTAAACTTGTGGGGAATTTGCTGCTCCAACTACATCCCTGTGAATCTATGAGGCCCAGTGGGATTCATCCCAGAGTACTCAAAGAGTTGTCTGATGTCACTATGAGACTCCTCTCAATGATTTTCAGTGGTCTTGGGTATCTGAAGAGGTTCCATTCAACCGAAAGCTGGCAAAGGTCCCAATTTTCAATAAAGGAAAGAGGGACGATCCTTTGTACTTGTAGGTAACTACAGACCTGTTGGTCTCAGTCATAGGTCACAGCCAGCATGGATTCATGAGGGTAAAGTCCTACTTAACAAACTTAATCTGCTTTTATGACGCTATTACCCACCTAGGGAGGGAAACCAGTTGATGTAATCTTTTAGAAATTCAGCAAAGCTTTTGATACCGTCTCTCACTGTATCCTTCTGGACAAAATGTCCAGCACATGGCTGGAGAAACACATCATGCAGTGGGTGAGCAGTTGGCTCACGGGTCGAGTGCAGATGGCACTAGGGACTGGGGGAACTTCACACTGGTGACCTGTCACTAGTTGGGTTGCACAGGACTCCTTCTTGGGCCCTGTGCTCTTCAACATCTTCATAAAAGACATGGATGCAGGACTGGAAGGGACACTGAGCAAGTTTGCAGGTGACACAAAACCAGGGAGAGCTCTTGTCTCTCCCAGAGGCAGGCAGGCTCTGCTGAGACCTTGACTCATTAGAGGACTGAGCAATCACCAACCATAGGAAGTTCAACAAGGGAAAGTGCCGGATTCTGTATCTGGAATGGAGCAACCCTGCAAATAGGGACAGGCTGGGGAATGAGATCCTGGAAAGCTGGGGGTCCTGCTCGACGGCAAGCTGAATATGAGTCAGCAATGCCCTGGCAGCCAAGAAGCCCAAGCACAGCCTGGGGAGCATCAGGCAAAGCATCGCCAGCAGGGCAAGGGACGTCTTGTGAAAGGAGTGTTTTAAAGTCACTCAAACCTCTGCTCTGCACTGGGGCAACCTCACCTTGAATATTGTGTGCAGTTTTGGGCACTGCAAGGTAAGGAAGGTATTGAGCTCTTAGAGAGCATCCAAAGGAGGGCAACAAAGATGGAGAAGGGCCTTGAGGGGAAGCTGTATGAGAAGCAGCTGAGGTCACTTGGTCTGTTCAGCCTGGAGGAGACTGAAGAGAGGCCTTATCACAGTCTACAACTTCGTCATGAGGGGAAGCAAAGGAGCAGGTGCTGATCTCTTCTCTGTGGTCACCAGCAATACAACCCAAGGGAATGGCTTGAAGTTGTGTCAAAGGAGATTTAGATTGGATATTAGGAAAGGTTTCTTCACCCAGAGGGTGGTTGGGCACTGGAACAGATTCCCCAGGGAAGTGGTCACAGCACCAACCGTGAAAGAGTTGGAGCAGTGTTTAGACAATGTTCTCAGGCACATCATGTTAATTTTGGATTTATCTTGTGCAGAGCCAGGAGATGGACAGGATGATCCTTGGGAGTAGCTTCCAGGTATTCTCTGATATTCTATGATTCTATGATTTAATTGTTACTATTTCTCCCTCTTTTCAAGTGTATATTTCAAAAATATTGAAAATAATTATCAGCAGTATAAAAACGGTAACGTTGATAATGCGTCAGATCTTTCATATATATATATATATGTAACAAATATCAACCTCAAAAGAATAAAACTCAGCGATCATCCATAAATAAATCGATCTGACAGCAAGTTCACATAGTGCTGCAGGCAACATCTTGAAACAGGTTTGCCTGTAGTGAAATCTGAAAGTTTTGAAGAACGCAGTGTGAAAACAACACCTACAGTTTCATTGGGTTGGAAATGTCAGCATATCACAGATAAGACAGAACTCGGTACTTTCTGTGTTGGGCCATGGAGGAGAGTTAAAGATGGAATAGCATGCAGGTGCTGAAGTGTGGTATGAATCTTGCTTCACATTCCTAGAGAAAGATCATTCGGTTACAAACACAGTGGGAAATTATTTTTGTTGAAACTAAAATCTAAATTTACATTAAGTAAAATACAGACTTTTGATGAGCTCTCTTTAATGCAAGAAAGTAGAAAATAACTGCTAGTTCAATATTGCAAACCTAATTGTATATCAAAGAATGGTTGAATTTATAAACAAAGTTTGAGTATCAGGATAAAAATCTCTGACTGTACGTCTGGGGGGCAGAAATAAATCCTTGTGATAAAAAGAGCTGCATTAACACTTAGGAAATGTGTGTTTCAGTCCTGATCCTGCCTCAGACTTCCTGTATTATCTTTCACAACTTACTCATTGTTTTTAACTGTAAAACTGGGATGGGACCATTTCCTTTAAAACATTCTCCAGTTTATAAACTATTTTAGTGAGGGACACTTGCATGTGTGTGTCCTGCATTGACCTTGCGTAAATGAAGGCTCTAAGAGATGCTGTAGCAGAAATAAACACCACAGAAGTGCAGAAGGTGCCATTTGGTACAGAAAAAGCTGTTTTGACAAAATTAAGAATTTTTTTGAGCTCAATTAAGATGTAATGACATTTGCACATGGGAATTTTCCCATTTGGGGAATCAAATGAGGTTTTCAAAGAAAGTTCTCATAAGATATTTAACATATACATATATTCAGAAAGAAATATTGAAAATTTACACTTTTGGAGAAATGTGAATATGTGTTTTTCTTCTGAGTCAAGGACAAAACCACTGAAATGTCAACATATCAGTAAACTGGAGAACACTAGTATTTACAAGTTTAAAATACTCCTCCAAGTTCCATTGAAATTAATGTGTCTCCTTTAGAAGGATAGTTATTCATACTGTTCATTAAAAAATCCAAGAAATTTTATGACTTACTGATATTTTGAATCAAGAAACAGAGAGAGTAGAAAATTATATGAGCTTAAAAACAACCTATGTAAATATGTGCAACCTTCTGGGGGGAAAAAAAGGCTTTCTAAGAGTCTGTGTTTTAATTTATAATAGAAAAACTCTCAAAATCCTTAGATGTTACAGTTTTTGCGAAAAAAGTTTTCACTAAAATGTTTGATTTTACTGAGAATTAAGCTAAGGATTCCTTTCTTCTGCAGAATACTAATTCTAAAATGTATTCAATACTTCAACTTCATCGTCTTTTGTTTTCTTTTACCCTAACGTTGGTGCTTTTTTAATAATTTTTTGCTTATTTCTGTGTTCATGCTTTGTAGTAACCACTTGAAAATTTAGAATTATTTACCAAAAATAAAAGGAAAAAAGTCTGAACATAGAATCTTATTGCAGAAGTATCTTTATAATGCACAGTTTTGCTTCCTCTTACAATGCATTTTCACTGTGATTTATGAGCACTGTACACACAGCAGTTGCTGTTGAAGTAGTATGAAAGGAAATTAAGTTTGTAAGGATATCCGCTGTGGTAAAACATTAGTGAATCACAGGTAATCCAAAGATAATATCATGTCCTGTTTTGTTTTTATTACCTTCTGCAATCTCATCTTTAGGATGATTCTTTTTTCTGCAGTAATACCATTTGGTTTGCTTAGTTCTACGGGAACAGTTTTGAGACACTCTTAAGCTTTAAAACTGGCACTGGAATTTTATTTTCTCTGCTTTTGGAATTTAAAATTGAAAAATACAAGGATTGAAAAGACAGCAATGCCATGCATATCATTCCTTACTCTAACAATGAAGCAATGATGAGAAACTACTAATTTAAGTGATTGCTCCTTCTGAACATTAACAGCTCTAAATCTGGCAAATTCAGAGAAAGGAGAAGAATGTGCTGTTTAACAGTCTTTAGCCTGGAGAATGTGTTTCCAAAGGACAATATTTTTCAAAAGATTTTTCCTTTGGGGTAAATAATCACTGGCAATGAGCAAGGAACTGGAAAAAGTCATAGTCCTGAGCAATATTTCAGAGTGCTTTGGAAATGTTACAAACTGTTAATAGCTTTTGCCAAGAAAAAAGGGAAGGACAGGGAACTATGACAAAAAGGTTGCTGAAAAATAACAGAGGAATCATTAATTCTCATGTTAGCTCATGCCCAGGCAAATAGAAAAGCCTTTGGCACTTCTGAATTGCTTTTGTTTGGGGACAGGGCAATTCGAATGGTATGAAGGTTTTGGACTTGATTTTAAAACCAATACTTGGATTAAAAAAGAACCAAAAGGACCTGTTAAACTGGTGTTCACTGGTGTTTCTATAAAATGCATCCCTTTATTCCACCTCCCACAAATGTCTTTTAGTCATAAGGTATCAAGTATATAGGATCTTAATGTACTTTTGGTGCTTAGAATAGAAACAATGGGGCTCTCCTAATTTGAGGGAAATAGCTTTAAGGGATTTTATTTGTTTGCCTTTGTTTCTGATGAACTGAAGAAAAGTCAAGGATGACTCTTTCATTTAAGTCTGAAAGTGACAGTAATCATAACAGTGATTTCCTGTAGAAGAAAACCCTGTAGCTTAAATATAGTTCCTGTGACAGGTATGTCACCTACAATTACCTGTCTTCCTCTTCTGAAATAATGACAATCAGAACATTCCTTAAGAGATTTATCAGTAAGGGGCTAAACTTGTAGATGTTCAGTGGAAATTCAGTGCAGACAGAAGCTCCAATATTTCAGACTTCTTTTAAAGGAAAATATTTAAGTCAAATATGTAAATGGCCATTGTGTTCCTGTCTTAAAGTCTTTGCATAGAGAGATGGCTAATTTATAATTCTGAAGTGAAATTTCCCATTAACAAGCTGGATGGACATTGTGCCTAAATGGATAGAATTTTCATCTAATAATACACTGCTACAAATGTGTTAACAGTGAAAGGTGTTTTCCATATTCAACTCTGCTGTAAAAATAGCCTCTAAAACAGCAAAAATTGGTATCAGTGCTTACCTGGTGTTATGTACCATACAGTACAAGGAAGTACCCTGCTTGGATACAATGGGATTCCTAGTGTGAATGATATTAAATCATGAAATCCTAGAACCATAGAATGGTTTGGGTTGGAAGGAACCACAAAGATGATTTAGTTCCAAGCCCTCTGCCATGGGCAGGGACATCTTCCATTAGAACAGGTTTCTCATCCAACCTGACTTTAAGTGCTTCCAGAGATGGGGCATCCACAACTCTGGGCAACCTGATATAGGAAAGGTTGTGCTGACCTGGACAAAGTGTGATATTGACAGAGAGCAAGATCTTCTCAGATGTCTTGATTTTATAGAGCAGAATAACAGCACCAAGGATTTCCCAACATTCATAGAAAATCATAAATGTGAAGAGTTAAATTAAATTCCACTGAGACAAAAGCAATTTCTTAATTTATTTCAGTGGATACAGAGCTTTGCCACAGGAGTTTTCTGACATATTTTAGTCCATTTTCTGGGTGGGTTTTTTTTCTCTTTTAGGAGATGGTCCTGTGTCTCTCCAATAAATCACAAAAGTTGTGATTTGGCTGCTCTTGTAGAAGTATTCTTTCTTTTTGTATGTTTCTTTTTGTATACTTCTCATAGAAGTGTTTTTCTTCTATGTAGTGATATTTGCTTTAGACAACTGGCATCTTTTCCTCTTCTCTCTTACAGTACTGTATGTTACACTTAATTTTCTTTAACAGGATGGATTTCCTGCCACAGTTTCCTTTTAACCTCTAAAACATGTGTCAGCAAATATGAAAGAAATAGAAGGAAAAAAAAAGAGATGACCTGATGAGAAACAGACAGATAAGGATTATTGAAATACTGTTGAGAAAGAGGTACTTCTGCATTTGTCTTTCCTCTAGTTGTCAGTTCATGAGCCCTGAAGGGCTCACTGTCTGTGACATGTCTGAAAAAATGTAATTGCAGTTTGGGTAGCTGATCAGAGGCAAAAGCAACACTGAAATGCAGTTTTATTAGAAGACCTCTAAGCACACATTAGATGCTATTTCTCAGAAATCTCCTTCTGATGCTTGCAAATCCTCAGTCCAACCAACTGCAAGTAAGTTGGGATTCTTCCAGAGCATCCTTTGTATTGTATTTCTCTACTCTTTTCTCCCCTTCCTCACACAGACTTGCACTCCCTCCCTTACTGATTGCAATCTCACAGTTGGTTTCAAACATAGGATTTCTTCCCCCCCCTCAAGGAGGTGAGCTTTGGGATAATAGTGATGTGTAAGAGAAGGGGAATGTGGAAGCTAAGCCATTTGCTGTATTTTCTTGTTAACTAATAATAGAGTTTTCCGGCTTTGCCTTGCCAAATGTCACAAGACAAGGAATATAGAGAAAAAAGAACTGGGAAGAAAGAGGCTTAAAAATATCACTTAAAGAAATAGATGCTGGTTTCCTTTTATTTCTCTTCTTCCCAGGGCCATCTGCTCCTTGCAAATATAGGTAACAGATTTTGTGCAGAAAGCCTTAGAAAAGGGAATTTATTTTCTTTCTTATAGAATAGAAATTAGGATTTCTGGGATTTTCCTGAGGTTATGAGATTACTTTTTAAAATATGTACAATATCATTCTAGCAGTACTGAGAAAAACGACATTGCTGCCTAATTCCTTTAATTTAAGGTGATTTTTTTTTCCTCTTTAAATTATCATAATTGGAAGATATTTTTCCAAGTCATTGTTTTCTTCTGGTCAGTACCACAGAACAATATGCATCTGTGGCAGGACAGATAATGTAGTGAATGACTTCACATTTACCTTTGCAGCTGCTTTTAGTTTTTCCTGCTTTCTTACAATGTTTTTTTTTTTTTAAGACAGTTTGTGTACGAGCAAGTTTCCAGCAGGTTGACTCCCTTTCCCTTGACCGGGGTAAGGGAAGAAAGTGAGGCAGGGCACCCTTCAGGGCTCAGCTCTGGCAGACTGTTGAGCAAAGGTGAATGTTCTGCAGTCAGGCACAAGGCATAAATCATAAGCCACAATCCCACAGATGTGACCTTAGTAAAACAGGATGTGATCAAGCATATATGTCCCAGCCCACTCATTGAACTGAATATATAAACTATTACCTTATATGGAGTACAAACAAGGTCCTTCTGATGCTGATGTCAGTGAGCTGACTCAAATGGTGATATACCACCTTGCAGCAGTAGAATTAATGCTTTTTTTACATTACTGCTTAAAATTGGTCAGTAATCTAGAAACTGTGTCCTGACGCTGCAAAGATTTGTACTTGTGAGTAATCATGGTGCTGTGAGCAGGACTATCATAAGTGATGCAGCAGTTTGGTGTCAATGAGTTTCCTTAGGCATTCAGGCTTAGGAGCTTGGTAATTTTTGTAAGATCACACAATTCATGGTTTTTAGGGCTTAATTGTAACATTTCCATTCCAGCTGAGCATAGAAACTATTTATTCCTTTCCTCTGTCTCTCTGTTCTTGAGAAACAATGTCTACATCTCTTCACATCTGTAACTCATCCTTAATGCTACTTAGGGGAACTCTGACCCTGAATAATCATAATTTGCATGTTGTTGTCACTTTCATGTCCCTGGCACTGAAAGGCTTTTAATGTTTTGACAAATTTCCTGTGCTTTCTTCAACTTGAAGTTTCCTTGTCTGTTAATATATTGTTACAGTCAGCACTTAAGCTATGAGAAAACAAACTGATTCAAACAGGGAAAGAGTATGGAAAACAGAATTGATTTACTTAGTGTATGTGTTCTGGTCCTTCCCTCTTAAAAAGGTTCACAGGAAGACAAGAAAAACGTTGAAGTATGAAAAGCTTCTCTACAGCTAGTACTTTTTAATTTTGTAAAAAGTCAGTGTATATGATAAAGGTCAGTAACACATTAATAGCATAAAGTAGTGGTTGTTCTGTGCCACCGTCAGGAGCAAGGAGACTTAGTGAAATAATAAATGCAGCACTTAAAAGGCATGAAGCACTTTTTTCCCTTCTGTATGTAATTTAAATGATGACTCTCAATTCGCTAGGAGGTCAAAATTATAAATTGTATCAAAAGGTATTAAGCAAATTCATGAATAATAACGGTACAAAATACAATGGCCCAGATGTAACTTCCAGCTTGAGGAGTCTCTAAACTACTGATTACTGTCACCTGTCAAGAGAAGAGTCATAACTATATGTACTTTATTCTTTCACAAACATCAACTACTGCCCGTTGTAAGAAAAAGAATCTGATCTGGAACAAGAAATATGCCCATTACTTTTGCTTAGGATTGAAAATTGATGTCCAGGAGTTTTTAAATAACATGGAAGAACTGGGAATTCAACTACAAATGCATTAATATCAAGACAGATGAAGAATTATTTACAATGCTAAAAGGAAACATAAGTAGGAACAATAGATTAGAATCAAAACTCAGCTGAGGTGAAATTCTGAACAAAAAATGTATTTAGATTAGTTGCTTCCTAGAGCTACTAGAAACACTTGAAAATGTACTCGCTTTGAGAGGGAATTCTGAACTAACATTCAGATGGTACAACTTAAATGCCACAGAGGTGAGTTTATTTCAGTGCGTGCTAGCTTTATCATGATACACACATCTAGTCTGTAGCTGTATGGGTCAAGTATCCTCTGATTTGCATCTAATGTGACTGTATACTATGTAAGACAGATTTCTTTACATCAAACAAATCTGGTTTTGTAATACTGCAAACTTGCATTTTAGCCTCGGGGATTTTTCTTTTCATTACTGAGAACAGATGTGGGTCCAACACTCCAAGTTTGAAAGATGTCTCCAGGAAAAGTTTCTTTCTGTTCTAGAACTTTTAGGGTGGTAAAAAAACAGTATTTACTTTAAAGGAATCTCAGAAGTCTTAAAAAGTTATGCAAAGCTTTTAATGACTACCAGCATTTCCATAAAACGGAGCATTATGAGAAACATTGTGTCTTAAAACCTTGTCTATCTTGGGCAATGCCATTATCTCCATTTCTTTCTGGAAAGCAGAATCTCTGAGAGGCTGAAAAGCAAATCAATCAGGCAGAAGAGACCATGAGGAGAGGGGTCAGAAGAAAAGAGAGAGGTATTGTTCAGACTTGTAAGGCAGAAGCTAGACTTACACTCATTTTGTTCCACATGACAAATGCAGATATATATACAACTAAAACATATTTTCCTAAGTTCTGTCAATGCAGTTAAAAAAAAATAACTTGTACAGTTTTATCCATAAACGAGATTGAAATACCTGCAGGGTCGACCTTTCCTCTTATTGTGTGTTTGGGAGTGAAACTTTCCTCTGTCATCACACAGTCTGTTTCCAACAAGGTAGATATTCATGGGCATGTAAATGATTCTACAAGCAGTGATTTAGAGGCTAAATTGGAGCCTATTTGAAATATTACCACATGAATTTATGATCTCTTTGCTCAATTCCTTTATCTAGTGATTTTTTTAAAAGTGTACAAAGGAGGTAATGTAAAATTTCTATTGTCTTCTAGTAATTGGGCCATCCTTAGAGAACACATTTGAAGGTTTTCCCATTAGTATTACATCAAATATAAGATTATATTAGTTTTAGGAAAAGGTACTCTTTTGACAGAAGATGGTTTGAATTTGTAATGATCTCTGCAATTTTTGAAGACTAGGCAGACTGAAAGTCTAACTTTTTAGATCAAATGGCATCTGGAAGTTCCAAAGAAAACATGAATCTTAAAACTAACAAGCATGACATAAATGTGATGGTACAATTCCTTGGTTAATAGATCATACTTTCTAACTAATAGAGTGTGTTGTGATAAATAAAATATCCTTTCATAAACTAGGCATTACAGAGATTTTAGACTGAAGTTTAAGAACAATTAGCATTTAAACACAAAATATCCCAGAACACTATGATACATAATGGGTGTAAATCAATATAACTGTAATGGATTTGAAATATAAAAAGAGATAATTCCAAAAAGAAACATTTCCAGAAACAGTTCCTGTCAGTGCTTATGGGATTTACAAATATTTTGAAAGGTTTGCTTAATTTTTTTCTTCATGCAATGTCATTGTAACCTGGTGGAGAAGAATTTACTGGAGGAAAAACTTTCCAAATCCAAGCTAAGACTGAGGCATAACTTAGGAAACTGCACAAGTCTATATGTGCATGTGTGCCTTTTCTTTTTGTCCTGTTCTCTACATGCCAGCATGAGCTATGTCTGCTTTATGCTGGCTGCTATTCAGACCATGGAGTTCAAACAGAAGGCTAGAAATCCTATACAGGATGGAGAAATGTCATAACCTTTCTTGCTTTCTTCCAACCGTGCATCCTGTTCTATTCAGTTGCTAGATTGGCAGGAGAAGTTACACAGTGAAGTCTGTACTGACAGAAAAAGTGTTAATTAGAGTATAGATTTTAGCCTGGAGAATGGGATGGAACCTGTTAATGAAGAGCCGTGAACCTCTGACTGAATTGAACACATGCAAACAAACTTGCAAAAATCTAGGTGTCCCTTATAGGCAGTCAGTTCTGATTTCTTACAAAACCTCTGACAAACAGAAGAAGAGTAGCTACCTCTTGCTGAAGTCAGATTGAGAGATTCGACCATGAGAGATTAGAGAATACCCTGAAAAAAGGGAGATGGGGGACCTGATTTCCCACATTATTCTGTCTTGCTTATCTAGATCGAGTTTCCATCTTCAGGCTAGTATTGAGTTAAAAGGGACAGGGGATGCGTTTCTTCTTCCATAGACCTTTTCACTCTTTATAATCTTTAAATATTTAATAGTATTAAATATTACTTCCAATATTTTAGTACTCTGTGAAGCCTTTCTTGGTTTTGAACTGAACTGAAAAACGGAAATCACCAGACCAATCTGATTGCCTTCTACAAAAAAATAATATTTTCTGTTGATATAGGGAGATCAGTGGATATTGTGTGCCTGGATCTTAGCAAGCATTCAACACTGTTTCCCAAAACCTTTTCCTGGACAAACTGGTGTAATACAGTTTGGAAAGGTAGTCTGGGAGATAGGTATGAAGTTGGCTTACAGGCTGCACCCAGAGTGTGTTAATCAATTTTCTTTTGCTCAGACTGGCAACCAGTCACAAATGAGATACCCCAGTGACCAATTCTGGACCACATGGTGTTCAACATCTTCATTAACCCTGAGATTAGCTCAGTTGGTTAGAGTATGGTGCTAATAACACCAAGGTCAAGGGTTAGACACCTGTACAGGCCATTCACTTAAGAGTTGGGCTTGATGGTCCTTGTGGGTCACTTCCAACTTAGAATATTCTTTGATTCTATGATAATGGTATTGGAAGCACCTTCATGGAGTTTGCTAGTAACACAAAATCAGTGGTGAGGGGAACACATCAGAAGGGAGAGACAAGAAACCTGGACAGGCTAGAAGAGTGTCATAGCACTTTCAGGTACAGAGATGAAGGTACAGATGAAGCACCAAGCCTGCCAGAGTTCAAGAAGGTTTTGGACAACACTTTCAGACACATGGTCTGATTCCTGGTCCTGTCCTTTTGGGGACCAGGGGTTGAATCTGATGATCCTAGTAGGTCCCTTCCAACTCAGGATATTCTATAATTTTATGATTCTAATTATGTCACCACAATTCTAGAAAGGCACAGAGAGATGGAAGATGGTCCAAAGAAGGGCTGTGGAGATAATTAAGGGGCTGAAGAATGGGTGCTTTAGCAAGAGATGGTATTTTAAAGCAGCTCAACCTCTCATTAGGTATATAATCAAATACTAAAAAAGTTCCATTTCTTGGTGGACTGAAGTTGAAAAAAAGTGTTTTGAGGTATAAGTCCTAGCTTCTCAGTAACTTTTTTCCCCTTGTTTCTATCCCATTTCCAATTAATGAATTTTAAACATGTCAGTTGCCAGTAGCAGTAATAAATAATCTTCCAGCATCTGAGACTGATAATCATGATTTTCTTAAACTTATCACATTAAGGGATTCCATGCCACTGCATCTATCCAGCAGTACACAGTGTTCATCTGAGCAACCCAGCTGACCTAATGAAACATAATTACTCTTTTCAATTGTTAATTTTAAATATAATTGCATTTTTAAATTACTGTAAAAATTAATAAAATCATAAAATACAGTTGTTTTCTTTCAGATTGTATATGTTATAGAATTTAAAGTTTTCTAAACTTCCATATATTCTTTTTTCTTCAAACTTACAATCAGCATGATTTGAATTTGTATCTATTGATTGCTCATTCTAAGTCATCTTGTTAATTTATTGATAATGTGTAGTCTTCAAATTTGTCATAATTTCTGAAGTAACCCTGCTTGATGTCATGTGGACCTTAATATTAACAGTTTCCTAAATCTTCACAGATTAAACATAGATGCTTACTTGATTGTGACTAACAGTGTTCCCCAAAAGACAGTGCAGAGCTGCACCACAAATGGAGAACACAGAAGAAACTGAGAGAGGAGTCACAAGCATTTCCTGGCTCAAAATATTCTACAGATGGGAAATAAATTGATTAGAGTATAGAGTTTGCATATCAAGGTTTTGATAGTGGGAGGACTACAGGAGTGGCTTCTCTAATAAAGCACCAGAAGTTTCCCCATATCCGAGAGAGCCAATGCCAGCTGGCTCCAAAATGGACCTACTAGTGACCAAGGATGAGCCCATCAGCAACGGTGGTAGCACTTCTGGGATAATACAGCTAAGAAGGGGAAAAATATTATTTTGCAGAAGTAACTGTGGCCAGAGAAGAGAAGAGTGAGAATATGTGAGAGGAACTGCCCTGCGGACCCCAAAGTCAGTGAAGAAGTGGGGAAGTAGGTGAGGTACTCCAGGTGCCAGAGCAGAGATGCCCCTGCAGATCATGGCAAAGACCATGATGAGTCAGGCTGTCCCCCTGCAGCCCATGGAGGTCTGTGGTGAGCAGAGATCCACCATACTTAGCTTCTGGACTGGCTTGTCTGAAGTGGATGGCAGTTTTACCCATGGAATTTAAAATAAGCATCAGTTCTCGTTGATTTTTTTCTGTGATTCTAGAGATGATGAAGTCTCTTCAGGTGAATTCTGTGCAACTTTAGAAAAAAACCCATGGACAGAAGCAAGGGCTTCACGCAGTGAAGAGGGATCAGCAACAAACTTTCTTTGTCAGATACCGAGTTATTGCTCTCAATGCATTTTTCTTCAAGTGGACAAAACCCACCATAAATCCATAATTTATTCTGCTTCAGAATCTTTACAATGGAGGAATTGAACTGCTGCTATAGAACTGAACTTTCAACAAACATAGATATTTGTGCCTTGAAACTAGTCAAGAGCCAACATCCAGAAAGGGAAAGTTTTGAAAGAGGTGTTCTGTTTTGTTTCTGAAATAACCTTCAGAATATCATCTTGGAGATATTTCCCATGGATTGAAGTGATGCCAGACTATTGTCTTCACAGCCACATGTGCTGGCAGTAGCATTAAATTCTTGAATACTCCAGATTTCCTGAATGGTTCTGTCCTATAGCAAAATTATTCTATGTAATCTGTTAGAAAGAAGTTATTCCAATTCTGTGAAATAGGAAAGCATCATGACTGTGATTCTTCTTCACCAGCTCAAGCCATGTCCATCTGGCAACTTTTAAGACCCTCATCTCTGTAGTGCATAAGACCTTCATGAAGATCAATTAATTCCTCCTAATAATACTCCAGGTGTTTTATCATCTCTACTTTACTCAAGCCCTAGGAGAGTAATAAGGATCATAAAAAATGATTTATGTATTGAACCACATTTTTAGAGGTCCGTGTTAATGATTTAACCAAGTTATCTGTCTTATCTCTCTTTTTCTCTGGATTTCTGATTTATTAGAAGAAAAAATAAAGCAACCTTGTGATCTTTCTACAAATGCCAAGTATCAAACACTTTACAGTGTTTGATATATATCCTATATACCCTATAATCCTTTAAGGGAGAGGGAAAGAATGAAAACTGAATGTAGAGCTGTCAGCTGATGTTTTCTGTCTCTAGCAGAAGCATAATTTTCTGAAATAAATATTGGCACAATATATATCACCAAATTCTAGAGTATAAAGCTGAGAAGATTCATCTCACTGAAGGGTTGCCAATCTGTAGCCCTTTCACTGCATCCAATCCTTATGCAGTTAAGACTTATTCCCTGGGAGGGGAGTATCCCACAGCAGGGCTCTGAGGTGCAAGTATGCTTCAGGTCTCATGCATAGGTCCACATCACAGGGGAAAGTGCATCCAGGAGCCTTTCTGGCACTTCATGAGGTAAACTCCTGGTGTATTAGTGCAGTTGACCTTATGAAGACCTATCACTCAGCTTGGGAAGGCTTCTGCTGATGCAGCCTGATCCCCCTTACCCAAAACTACTTTTTTGTTATATTTTTATCTAGGAACTTCAATACTGTCTCCAAAGCCCTAAATAGTGGGAAGTTCAGTCACCAGGAGTGTTTGGTGTTGTGTGCCACTGGCAAAGAGACTGAGGTGAGAGCTTGAGGCCTCTGTAATAGCAGGAAACTGATTAGGAGAGATGTACCCAGATGATCATAGCAGGAAATTCATGACCCGTGCTGTGCAGAAAGATCAAAAAACCCTAAGATTTCTGTCCTCCCTTTAAAGTTACTTTTTAAGTGTACAAGAACTTCTTGACATGACTTTGTGCTGTGAACTCACGTTGAGGCAATTACTTATGATGACCTCTAAGTCCCTGAATTGCTTATTTCCAAGATAGAAACTTGTAAGACCTGCACTATGTCTTCCTAGCTATCTTGTGTTACATTTGACCATACAAAATGTACTTTTATTGCTTTGTGATCATTTACCAAATGATTCAGTTCTCCCTATAAGAGTAACCTGTCTATTACTATACTCTTTAAACTTATCTGTTACTTTGCTAGTAAACTTTTTGTAGCTTTAGCTCAGATTCAGATAAAAATAAGAGTCAAGAAATAATTCCCTGTGGCATTATCGCTAAAGCTCTATTAATGACTATTTTCTCAGTGTGTTTTGCATTTTGTGATCCATCAGGAGACCAAGTTTTGATTCATTGTACTGTCTTTTACATCCAAGATCTTGAGATAGAGAATCAGAAACTGAATTGTCCTGAGTCTAGGAGAAATCCAAATATATAGCAATATAACTTGATTATATCAATTAGACCTGAGTTCCTGACATAAAAAAAGGAACAGTTGATTTGAAAAGGCCTACTTTCCATGAATTCACTGATGGTGAACATTTCCATAGTCTCTACAGTTAATTGGCAGTCTCAAATTGGGTCCATATTTTTGCCAGGAATTTACATCTAAATGCTTTAAAACTCCCACAACCCCTCCTTTTATTTTTAATCCTGGCATTCCTCCAGTTCTTTGAAATTTCTATAGTTTTCAAATATCTGTTAATTATGAACAGTAGTAGATATGCTCATGGAGAACATTTCTCAGCAGCTTCCTCTAAGACAATTGGATTTTGTTTATTCTCTCCTGCTCAGTTTAATTTTCAAAGCTTTCATTTTACTGCAGTTTTTCTTCCATTTTTTTTTTTGTTGTAAGTGGAGTTGAATGTTCAGTGCCCTTTACAATTGAGTAAGGGATGAATTTTCCTTGCTTATTATGAAAATTTACCAGCCCTTGCTATTCTTCCAGAATTCCTAACTGATGTTTCCTAATTTGTTACTTCTTCACTCCTTGTTCTTTAGTTTTCTCCTTACGTGTACTTTAAATTTAGATGTTCTTATATTTTTGTTTCTATATATCTTTTTAAAACACTGGAACTAGGTTATTTTTCTTGGTTTGGGCATAGTTTCCTGCACAGCCATTGCAGGTTGATATGTTTGTGAGATATGTTGTACCAGAAGAGGAAATAGTGCATATCAGTGAACCTGTAACAAACCTGATCCTATCTAGACATAAACATGTTGTCTTTTTGTCAAGCAGAACATCTTATTAATTTCTGTTGATTATGCAACCAGATCACTAAAAATTTCTTGTTTAACACATCGCACTAGGTTTACCAGTAAATGAACTTGGCAATACTTTAAGACTGACTTTTTTAAAGTCTTCTAAATGCATATTCTAGTGGTCAATCCTACGTTCGTCATGCCTTATGTAAATCAGGTACAGAAGTCCTGAAGCTAATATTTGGGAAACTACTGATTTTACATCCAATTTGAGTGACAGATAAAAAAAATTCTTTGGTTTAGAATCTAAAAGGAAAATTTGGTCTTGACTCTTTCAAAGATGAGGAAATGTATTTGGTTCTTTCTATTTATTTATTTATTTAT
Organism: Corapipo altera; assembly: GCF_003945725.1. Classification (NCBI taxonomy): domain Eukaryota; kingdom Metazoa; phylum Chordata; class Aves; order Passeriformes; family Pipridae; genus Corapipo; species Corapipo altera. The sequence continues at coordinate 4,964,508 of NW_020884886.1, forward strand.
TTATATGAAATAGCTTTGGAATAGCTTGACTCTATTGTCCTTTGAGATAGTGGAACTTAAATTCACTTAAAGCTTCATTCAATACCACAGGGCCAGTACATTAATCAAATAACAGGCTTAGAAAACACGCAATAAAAATTTTAACCGTAAACTCTTGGTGCCAGTGGGTCAGAAGCACCCACTGTTAAGTGCTGCTGCATTTGGCATCACTGCTGAGGAGTCAACATCCAGGTGCCACAAAAGCTTATTAATTTAAAATGCCCAACTGCACTGTTTCTCAGCTGTAATGCTGCAGTCCCTAAGCTCATCACAGTGAATTTGTCATGAGGTTAATTCTGCTAGTTTAGATAAGAGTTTTTTTCATAGCAGATCATTTTTTTGTTACTGGCAGACTTTCGCCTTATCACCCCTCCTCTATTTTTTTGTTTCCACTTTGCCCCTTTTTTGACAAGCAGAGATAACAACACCCTGGTCTCCCCCTGTGATTGAAGCACTTTCCCCTGGCATGGCAAATGTGACATTACAGACCCCTCTACTGTCTCTGGGACACACGTACCAGAGGCATCGATATTGCACCAAACCAAAACAGTGGGGCATCTAGATGTCAATCACAGTCTGAGATTCTTGTGATATCAAACTCACTGATGCTGTGACAGATTTGACTGGAGACCTAGGACGAAGTGCAGCAGATGTGACAGGATGAAGGGCTGATTGGTCCTGCACATGGCTTGGGGCTACGTCCCCACCTGGGGATGACACCACACAACCTTTGCCTCCAGGACAGGGAGCAGGCCAAGCTTTTAGACTGCCATTTTGTAGGCAATTGTTTCCTTTTTTACTTCTCCATAAAGAACTAAATTTCACAGCAAAATCTGGACTCTATCCAGCTGTACTCCATGAGCTGCCCAAGGCTGTATTTTTCTCCTTTATACAAAAAGGACTGGGTCTTAGTAAAAGTTGGGGAACAGATGAAGGAGAGGCAATTTAATACCGAATAACTAACTGAGTACCCAGAATTCCAGTGTTCAGTCCTTTGAAGATATTTGAGTCCTTAACTTTAAATATAGAGATGACTCTTCATACAAGTAATTTTACATATAGAGGTGAAGAGTGATATCAGCTGATAACAGCAAAGTAAACTGCAGCTGTGCAGGTTTCTGTGCAGTGCCACTGGCATCACAGCTTCACTGTGCTTCTTTGTTCTCCACTGAGCTCCTTTACTTCCCATCAGTCTTGAATTAGCTATCATCAGAATCCATGAGGTCACTGAGGAGGTATCCTTGCTCTCAGTAAGGTATTAGGTTGTTTTACGATTAATATTTAATGGGAGAGAGCTTGGAATCTCCAGGAAGTCATTAATACTTGATCTGCTTAAAGGAGGGTTATTTGGGTTCATCCCATCTACAGTAATTATAATACCTGTAGGGTTGTGGGCAGCAACCACACAGGATACTGTGTTTTGAACCCTGAGGGGAGCAAAAGCCTGTCTGAATGATGAACAGGTATCTCTGATTCATATAAGATGAGAAAAGTACTTTCTGAGAATAAATATAGTGTATAAAATCATACCTAAAGCTATTAATCTTGGTGTTTAAACTTCTTAAAATAGAATTTATTTTCAACAGAAATCCTTTATTTAGAGATGCCTTCATTGCTGCCTTCTGAAGTACAAATAGGGTACAAATCTCAGGCAAAACCTGCCCCTGATATAGATCATCAGACTCCAAAGCAATTCCAAGAGTACTGGAACAGTATCACTAAAAAAACCCCAAATAAATAAACAAATAAAATCCCCCTCAACTTTAGGCTTAAGCAATCAGTAGAGAACACCAATGGGTAATTTTTTATGAAAAGACAAATAGCTCATTTATGCAGAACCGTATGTTTTGATTGACTGCAGCTGCTTGTGATGTTATGCCAAGTTTGGTAAATAGCTCCACCCCACCATAAATATTATTTTCTAAAAGGAAGTATTTCATTTTGACAGTTAATAAACCAGGTATTTTTATTTTTTGTTTTAAATCAACATTCTGAAACTATATATATATATATCAAACAATATATATATATATCAAATGTTTATAGAATTTCCTTTAGAAGCCACTTATGGTGGAATCAACTAGCAATTTTATTTTTTTAAGACAATTTATGGAGCTTTAGTTGCAATTTCTTCTAACAACCTGAAAATTCAGGCATTCGTATAGCAAGTACAGGATGACGAAACACTCTGATGGACCACTAAAAGTCTTAACTTCATCCTAGATACAGAAAAACTTGGGATCCTACAGTTTATAATCCAGATAAATTTATAAATTTATAAAAGGCCACGAGCCTTTCCTATCCTTTGCAATCTTGCCTGCTACTGGGCAAACGTGGTGCCACTGAGTTTATCATTGTTTGATTCAGGCGGACTCTGGGTACCAACCTCTTTGCATGCTAGCTCTGATCCTAAGCAAGGAGAGGGAAGGCATTCTGTGCCTCAGTTAGGCCAAATTTTGTCTTTTAGTGATGTCCTTAATATTGTTAACTCTTATAAATTTCCAGTTTCTTCTCTAAAGGAACTTAAAAGAGAGAGATTCAAGGGGTAGGCTCCAAACCTGGACCAACAGCTCTTCTAGAGCAGAAGACTGATTTCTGCTGGTCCAATATGATTAGTTTTAGCTCTTGTTCCATAGGATAGCTAAGAAAAGCTGTATTTCAGTAAAGAAATAAAGTCTTTAATCATCAAGAGAAATAAATCCTTTCTTTGTATTAGAATAGATGTAGACTCATCAAAAAACATAGTTCAAACTGATACCCAGAAAGCCAAATTAGAAATTAATCTGCTGACAATGATGCAGACTAAGAATTGTTGGGTTATTTTTTGATGATTTTTTTTTTCTTAAATATGTTTAACCAGCTCTGAAGATCCCAGGATATTGCTTTCTTATCACTATACTGTCTCTCGGTATATCATTTTTGCAGCTTAAATTTCACTGTTACACCTTCACAAATTGGAATTTGTGGAACTGGTCTCATTTCACCACTAAGTTATGGCAGTTTTGCAGTGTGTGTTAGTGACTACCTCCGCCAGCATTTGCTGAGCTGGAGGATCTGATTTTGTATATCCAAGGATGAAATAAGTGAAAATATACTACTATTGCTGCTGACAGAAATTGAACTTTGTGCTATGTAGTTTCTGAAGTCATCCAGTTCTGAAGCTGCTGGTGTGCTCAGAGGGCACCAGAAACCTTGTGCTTTGGCTGAAGTTTCATCTGGATTACAAAGAAAATCTGTTAATCTGTGTCAGTATACAACATATGAAAAGTGTCAGAAAATGTCAGTAACTGCTATGAACAACACATTTGATGAGAAACAAGTGAAACAAAAGAAACATGACTATAGATAGTCCTAGTAATTACTGTGGCATTATGTTTAATACATGCTTTTAGATGATCTAACTGTACCTGGTAAATGTATCAGAAATGAAGCCTCTAAATGAAAGGAACCACAAGGTGACCTTGAACTCATTAGAATTGTGCATTTTCCTGGGTTTAGTCATACCTGTAGGTACTTTAAGTAAGATCCTGATGCAGTGACACAGTTCCACATTTGTAACCTCTTTCAGTGTGATCTCACAGTGTTTCAAAAAGGAAGAAGTGAAAACAGAGGTGGTACTGATTGATGTTACATGATCTCCAAAGCACCTTTCCCATGCAGTTGGAAGATATATTTCTATGACAGAGTTGTTTCAGTGCTGAAGACAGGAATCTCTGGATTCCCCATCGACAAGGATACTTTAACCACTGTGCTCCTGCTTCTTCACCTCCTGGATCTTGCTATACATACTATGAAAGAATGTTTTTGAAGAGAAGTGTTTTGCTGCTATTCAGAGATGGGGGTTTGAACAGCTCCTTTGGGCTCCAGACAAAGGCAAGCAGCCCTGATTTCTTGTTTACGCTTTTCTAACTTGGCATTAAGTCAGATATATTCAGCAACACCACCCATTTTATAGGCTTTGTTTCAAAAATAAGTGTTTCTGAGGACCCTGAGCCTGGAGATGATTCCTCAGGAGGAATCCATACAGCATGTCCACAGCACTGACAACTCTACAGGCTTTTTGGATGCTCCCTCCAGGGACAGGGCAGGATCAGGCTATGTAGCTCTTTAGGCAAGGAATTGTCTTGGCTGCAACACTGTATTCTGGGTGTGTAGTACATTTTCATCCAGACCAGAGACAGAGTGAGCTTAGACCAGGAGTTCTGTAGCTGGTGATCTTAATTTTCCCTTTCTGGTTTTCTGTAAGATTTTGGACACCCACAAAGCTGATTTCTCATGTCTCTCTGCTTTCAGTTTGCACTGCACTGCAGTCCCTCACCCTCCTGTCCCTGTCCTTCCAAGGACAGCCCATCACCATGCCTGTCTAGGGGAATGTGAGCAAACCTTTTTGGTCCTCTTTTTGGATTTAGTGTCCTCCTAAATCCTGTTTTATATTCCCATGTCTTTATTTGACTCTAAATCAAAAGAAGGTGTATATATATATATATATATACATATATATATAATATCATAAGAATGATTGATAGGAATTTTAATCATAGAAGCATAGAATCATAGAATATTCTGAGTTGGAAGGGACTCACAAGGATCATCAAGTCCAGATCCTGGCCTTGCGCAGGACAGTCCCAAGAGTCACAACATGATCAAGAATATTGTCCAGAACCTTCCTGAACTCTGGTAGTCTTGGTGTTGTGATCATTTCCCTGGGGAACCTGTTCCAAGTGCCCAACCACCCTTCAGGTGAAAAACCTTGTCCTAATATCAAACCTCCCTTGACACAGTTCTATACCATTCACTTGGGTCCTCACTCCCCAGAGTGAAGAGATAAGCATCTACCCCTCCCCATCCGCTCATGAGAACATTTTAGGCAGCTATGAGGTCTCCCCTCAATCTCCTCTTCTCCAGGTTGAACAAGCCAACTGACCTCAGCCACTCCCCGTGCAGCTTCCCCTCAAGGCCCTTTACAATCTCCATTGCCCTGCTTTGGACACTCTCTAATAGCTTTATATCCTTCTTAGATTATGGTGTCCAAAAACACAAACAGTACTAGAGGTGAGGCCACACCAATGTGGAGCAGAGTGGGAAAATCATCTCCTTTGCCCAGCTGGCAATGCTTTGCCTGATGCCCCCCAGGATACAGTTGGCCCTCCCGGCTGCCAGGATACTGCTGACTCATAGAATCATAAAATCATAGAATCACCTGTGTTGGAAAAGACCTCCGAGATCATCAAGTCCAACCCTTGATCCAACACTGCTGTGGTTACTAGACCATGGCACTAAATGCCACATCCAGTCTCATCTTAAAAACCTCCAGGGACGATGAATCCACCATCTCCATGGACAGCCCATTCCAATATCTGATTATTCTCTCTGTAAAAAATTTCTTCCTTATATCCAACCTAAACTTCCCCTGCCAGAGTTTAAGATTGTACCGTCATGTCCTACTCTTGGTTGCCTGGGAGAAGAGACCGACGCCCACCTGGCTACAACCTCCTTTCAGGCAGTTGTAGAGAGTGATGAGGTCTCCCCTGAGCCTCCTCTTCTCCAGCCTTCTTCATATTCAACTTGCCATCGACCAGGACCCCCAGGTCCCTTTCCACAGCACTGCTCTCCAGCCTCTCATTCCCCCATCTGTACAAACATCCAGGGTTGCCCAATCCCTGGTCCAGAACCCAGCGCTTGCTCTTGTCAAATTTCATACAGTTGGTGTTTGGCTGTCTCTCTAATTTATTGAGATCTCTCTGCAGAACCTCTCTGCCCTCAGGGAAGCTGAGAGCTCCTCCTAATTTAGTGTCATCAACAAATTTACTTAGTAGTCCACTGAGTCCAAAGTCCAGGTCATTATTGAGAATGTTGAAGAGAACTCGGCTGAGAAGCTGTGAAGAACACAGCTTTCATAGATGATCAGTAGGGTGGTACTTCCATAACCTGCAGTTTTCTTTTATCCCTTGTTTTCCATGCCATTTTCCATAGTACTGAAACTGTTCTCTAGTGGTTTCATTTAGTGTTCTATAATGACATCGAAAAGCAAAATATGTAAGATATTGACCAAAAAAACAAATCCAGCGCTCAGTGCATTACTACTATTGGTTTTAGTTTTCAGACTTTGGATTTCTTATTTATATGGTTAAGTAGATTTGACTTTTTGTTTTAATAGCTGAAGTTTTCTGTCTTGTTGTTTAGATTTTTTTTCTTTCTCTTTTTTTTTTCTGGAAACAGGCCTTACAAGTGGAAAAATTGTATTTATTTTCCTCTTTCAGATATATCTGTGCCTGTGTATGTTTTGACCATCTCTCCAAAGAGCTGCCAGAAGGCAAATGCAGCATCTTTTCTCATGTCTCATGATGGGGAGGATGTACTGATGATGGGGTGATCTGTGCAGAATTAAGCAGGCTCCTGTATATGACTCCCTTTTGCTTTCCCTGGCTTTCCCACTTGCCCCAGAGGATCTCAATGTGCAAAGGCAAAGATAAGAGAAAGATTTACATGAACACTTTCCTACCTCTTCTGGAAACAAAAGTCATGCTGTAGCACTAGAACCACTCTTATTTTTGTTTGCTTGTTTTTCAGTTATTATTTTTATTTCTTCTTTTTAGATGGACAATAAAATTGATTTATCCTAAATCAAGGCTCTTCCACCTCTTTTCTCAGTGAAAAGTAGGAACCAATCCCTAGTGCAAAAGAGTAGAGATTTTTATTGTTGTAATCGCTGAGGTTGTCCATTTCTCTTTCTCTACTCCACTTTATTTGGGGGCATTTTGTTTTAGCTTTATTTTCTTTGAATACCATTTTCCCTGCTAAGTCGCCAAGACCCTCTCAAGGGTCAGTAAACCTCTCTAAAGATCAACAAATGCTTTAAAATTATTTGGTTCCATTTTTAAGAAGTTAACAAGACAAAAAATTAGAGATGCTTCTGCAGAAAGCTACAAAGGCTTGATTGAAAGAAATGAAGGTAGATTTTTTCAGGGAATTAATAGCTGAATCTGCTTCTATGTCATTCACATAATTTATAATGTAAGCATTTAGAGAAAACAGAATGTAACAGTATCTATTAGATGAGTCAAGTAATACTGAGCAGTGTTATATGACAGAATGACAACAATTTGTGCCAAGGACCTCTGTGTAGAACTGATGCAAGAAAATTCATAATACTTTAACCAGACCTCATTTATCATAGCCATATCATATATTTGCTTGTGGTCATAGAGGGTGTTTCTACAGAATGAAAATACTGTTTTATTTGCTTGTCTAGTGAACAGTTTTGGCTTTATTTGAACATTTGAAGAATCAGTAAGAATTTCCATCACGGGAATTACAAAGAAAAGTACATGTACCAAAGATAGAGAATTATAAGAAAAACTAAATAGTATACTGAAGGGGGAGAGAGAATATAGGGCCATGAAAAGTGATGCTATCTTACTTGAATAGCTAAATGAACATCCCAAGCAAAAAATGGGCAGCAACCCCCTTTTTTCATCTACCCAGAAGTGATAGCTGCAATTAATACATGAATAAATATGAAATTAATAAAATGTGCTGTTTTGTTCTCCTTTTTAATTTTCATTATTCAGGAATATGCTTTAATGCTTCTGATGGTATAATCCAGTTTTGATTATCCAGGATATGATGTATCTGCTCTCATATGTTACTATTATTTACAAAATTCTGTTCTGAACAACTGAGGTAGTACCTGTATGCAGCAGGTTAAAGGTAGCCTAGAAAATTGTTACTTAACACTTTAAGGACTTCACGCATTTGTTTCTTTATATATCATAAACACTGTTGAAAAGATGGACAGACAAATGAAAACGCTTCTATTTTTTCAGGTAAAGGCAATATTACGTATGCAAGTGGTCTCTTTAACCTGAAAAACATTAATGATGAGATTTTGGTTTCTCAAACATTCAGGACTAAAACATCTAAGAAATTGTACACTGCTTACATTAACATAGTGACTTCACATTTCAAATTCTGCCCAGACTGCCTGGTTGTTTTGTTTGCTGTAAATGAATTAAAATTGTAATGTTTTTATTGTTGTGAGAAATGTTTCCCTATTCAAATCTCTCTCTCTAAAAATGTTTCTTTAAATATTATACTCAAATCACTTAACATGTTATAATGAAGACTTGTATGCTTTTTCTCTCTCTTTGCTCTTCTCCTTTGATGTGTTATGAGGATGGGTTTTACTGTAGCATTTTTTATTGTGTTTTGTAATTCTGTTGTTAAGACTGAGCTATGTGTTCAGTCACTTAGTGCAGAGACTTTATGAATATATTTATTATTCTCCTCCACATGATAGTTTTCTTCAGGTCCTGTTCTCATTGCTTTTTGCATACCTCTAAGAACAGAGAGTATATGTTGATCTTTTCATGTTATTTCTTCTTCGTGTAACATCGGAAAAAATGTACTGATGTGTTCAAAACTTTTTGTAATTAGGGAAATTTATTGACAGTAAAAATATCAAGATTGCAAAGTGGCAGCAGATCATGCTGTTACTCATGTGGAAAATAGAAAGATAGTTCCTGCTCTAGGAGATTCGTGGTCTGCTCACAGGACGAGACATCATGAAAGAAGAAAACATAGGAGAGCAGAAGATACTAGAGAAGTGGTTGTGAATACAAAGGTAAATAGTTTCTATGACCTACTTCTTATCTGAATGTCAGTTTTGGTTTTGCCCAAGGAAAGGGCTGGACAAAGACACGTTGGCACTTTTGCATGTCCTGCCCTCCTGAAGCCTGCTACTGAAAACCTCCTTGTGTACCTTTCTCCAACTGGCCAATGCAGCATCCAGGGCAGTAGAGGGTAGGGGTAGGACTCCTTTATCAGCACAAGCCACTAGTGGGAATAAAAGGTAACTGACAGTCAGATTGTCATAATCAGGGTCCTCATTTTTAAAAGTTAACATATCTTATTATTAACTTTTCATTTCAGTAGGAATATGTGGAAATGTCTTCATGGCAATTACCTTTGTTACAAACAGCAGGCAGCTGGAACTGGAACAAGCTCTGAAATCTTTAGGTCCACTGAAGACTGATATTTCTAAAAATCTTGTGGTGTTCACTTTGTTTCTTATTGTTTTAATAGCTAATACGTATTCAAAGAAGCATATAGGTCCTGCTTCCTTGGCACAGAACCTAAAATGTAATACAGAAACTATGGCAGAAGCATCTTTATTACAGTATGACTATATGTGAGCTTACTGTTTGTAGTCTACATACATCTTTCATATGAGGTAGAGAGAAAACAGGTACAAAAGGGCCTGTCTATACCCTCTCCTTTCTCTGGGAATTGTAGTCAAAGACCAGTATGAGAGTAGAATTCATATTGTTAATTAGATCAGTGGATCTGATTTTGGTACTGTGAGGCCAGTTTATGTGTTTTGGAGGGTTTAGTCTAGGCATGACTTCTCCCACAGTTAATTCATTCAGCTACCTTTCCATTAAAAACCTGTTCTGTGATTTTGCATTATGTCCTGTGGATCTGCTTTAGATGGTATAAACATTAAGACTTGAGACTCCAGAATTTCCATTCCATAAACAGTTAGATAAGTTGGTGAAAAGGATTTCTTTTTTTCCCAAACACAAAGCCAAGAGAAAAAAAGAAAAATTAAACCAAACAGTACATCAACAGAATACCAGAAGCCAACAGCTACAGTGTGTGTCCAGAGAGTAGCATGGTGTTTGGGCAGTGCCTTGCAGAGGCAATGGGGGGCTATGACTAATTCAGAGGTGTTAAAACACCACCTGGGTAAAACAGTTACCTAAGCGAGCACACAGAATCTTACAGCCTAACCAGCATCTGCTGCTGCCCAATTTCTCCTCGATCTTCCCTTTGTTTCCCCCCCTTACTGCCCCCATGCCTATAAAACCAATATTTTCCGTAGCTAGTCTGGTTGTTGCATGGTTACCGCAGCAAAGTACACTTATCTGATTTTTGCATTTCTTGAGTTGGGAACAGAGGCTCTTGGTCATCTGGTGTAGTTACTGCTCAGGACAGAAGAGCATAGTGCAAAGTGACAAGCAAAGCCTTAGCTGATCCTTAACATTTGATTTAAGTAGAGCTCTATTTAGGATGCTATATAGCATAGGAGTATATATCATTCAATTTAATGCAAATATCTTCCATTTATTACACTTAGTGCAGAAATTTATGTTCATGCTCACCTGCTTCCCTGAATAAAGTGCTTTCCTGAGTTGGATCCTCACCTGACTTTCTGCAGACTCAGCTTCCTATTTGCTCCTGTGGATTCAGTGACATTTTCTGCTCTATCTTTTGACTTCAGAGTCTTCTCCATCTATACCAGCTTCGCAAGCACATTGAGATCTACCAGGTTTCCCCTTTCTTAGCTTTGTGCTTTTGCTGCTGCTGCCTCTGATACCTAGAAAAGTTCTGTCTTGTCTTCAACAGGTTTGTTTTGGGGTGTTGGTTTTGTTGTTGTTGTTGTTGTGGTTTTGTTTGTTTGTTTGGGGGTTTTTTGGGGTTTTTTGATTGTTTTTTTAAATTTGTAAACTTAATCCTTTACAACTCCCTTACGATACTACTCCTATGGGGTTTTTTTGCTTAGAACTATCACTACTCTATTCTCATTTATGTCAAAATAGTACGTCCTCTCTTTTTTTTCTGTGTTATTATAGTACAGGATTTTCACGAGCAATGCTTTCTCTTTTTCACAAATGTGACAGTGCGTGAGAGAGTTTAAGCAGCTTTGACTGAGGTTTGACAAATCTGGGGAGAAAAAAGACGCATAAGCATTCTTCAGGATTATACTTAGCTAGGGAATTTGCTATTTCTTATACAGACCCGAAGAAGAACTCATGAGCCTTTGCCATTTTTTTTTTCTCATTTTGTTGAATAAATGGTATTGTACCTCCCTAGAAACCTTTACTTCAAGGATGTTCTATACAGACATAGTGTTATTTCTGTGTCCATATGGAAACTTACAGACTTACTGTACTCATCCCATTTCATTGTTACTTTTGCTAACAGGTGGTTTTTTTCATTTGGAGATAAATTGCCCACAAATGCTTTGTGGCATACAAAATACTTTGAGAATCTCAGATCAAGATATAGCTGAATTATTAGAGGCACTGTGAGGATAGCCAGACACTGTGCACATAGATGCTCATTAAAAACCAAGCCTTTACAGAACTCCAAAACAATTTACAATTGTCAACATTTTCAATTTCATAAATTTATAGTGGAATTTTTTGTCCTGATATTTTCTGCTTTCTCATCATTTTTGTTGACCTTTTTTCAAGCAGTTCTTATTGACAAGAGTGCATGTTCTCCTAGTGCTTTTTGTAAAAAAACATAATTAAGTACATGAGAATTCAAACAAAAATGGCAAAGGTAGTAGCTGTAATTTTGTCAAAAATGACAACTAAAAATATTGTGTAACTGAAAAAAAATCTGTATTACATTAGAAGGAGATAAAATTTTCTTTTACTAGAGGTGAAATCACATCTGTAACTAAATGAGAAAGAAAAATGTCATGTAGTTTAAAGTTTTCTATTTGTTTTTATTATAAAGATAATTGAACATGGTTTTTAGTACGTTATTTTCAATTGCTGCTTCCACCAACATTTTGATGTTGAAAAGCTATTGTTAATATGCTGAGATAAGGCTAAAAAGAGCTGGTGATAAGGTTTTTTGGCCGTTCTGAAGGCTTAGAAAAGGAAATAATATTTCAGGAGTTTCTGGGTGAATATACTGAGGAGGATGAGTTGTTTCCTGAGTAAGTAAGAATTTGTAACCCAGACCTGCAGGAACTGGCTCTGTGGCTTTGTGTAGATGAGAACTGAAACTTCTATTTTTCAGGCCATGTTCAGTTTCCCCAGTGAAAGTTCAGTTTCTCAAGTGTTCAGTATTGCAAGTTCCCTGCCTCTGATGGTACGAAGCACCCCTTAATAGAACAGGACATATTGTTTTAAGATTATTAGGTGAACGAGCTGCCTGCCAAAATTTGTTCTGAAGTCAAAAATCCTGCTGACTCAGCTTCAAAGCATTATTCTGCTTCTCTTCTCAGTTATATGCAACATCGTGGTTTTCCTTTCTTCCTTTTTCTGTATTCTGTCTGCATTGATCCTACAGGGATTCTTAAATCTGAGCTAATATCAGAGGATTAAAATATTACAATTAATTAAAATGATCCCTATTAGTGACAAAAGCAGTACATTACTGGATTAAAAACAGTAGTTTAATCCTTGGTTCAGTGGTTCAATACACTCACAAATACAAAGCATTCCAATATTTGCCCACTAGCAGCGTTTCCTGGGGACAAGACAGTGGAGCTGAGGGGGCACTTATCCTGCACTGCCTTGGGTACTGTCCTGCAGACACACAGAGACCAGCCCAGCCCAGGACTGAGAAAATGCAAAGGGAGCTCCAATCCCTGGCTATGGGACATCCCAAACTGCTGAACTGGGAAAGGAGGACCAAGGCTTTTGTGGTTTTCTCTTTCTGACCAAGAAATCTGTAACAGCTCTGGTATTTGGCATGGCTTAAAGAAACCCTGCAAGCACACATGTAAATTAATAAAATGGCAAAGGTGATGTCATGCTAGGCAGACCAAATTGATTGTGAAATACATTCTCATGGAGAGAAAAACATAGAACTGTTGTTAAAAATTTGAGTAGACACAGGTAGTGTAAGTTGGGGTTCACTGTATAAAGTATGACCTCATATCTTTAAAGGTGCTTAGACCTTTTACTTAAATCTTCCTTAACAGGGATTTGGCACCTAAATACCACTAAAAATTTGAGTCATGGTCAATATTTCCTAAATCACTCAGAAAATCTTTTACCTGTTTAGAGAAACCTGAATGGCCCTTTCAGGTTCCTGTTCCAGGCCCAATGCCACCATAAAGCTCCAGAGGTTTCTAAGTATCTGAAAGCTTCAGATGTTGAAGCCAAAATTGCATTTTATGTGACTCAAAGACCAATACATCATTTTTTTTCTTCAGTGGTGCTATTTCCTGAACTAACCTGCTAAAGCAGAATTGCATGGGGAAGAATGAAATACAAACCCAGTGGAGAGGCTATATATTGCAAATAAGAAATATATTATATTCCTTTTCTTTTAAGAGCTGTCTGTTTTTAATAATCCTTATGTATACAAGTTCAGCATAATCCATTTATTTTTTTCACATACTTATTACTGAAAACTTGTTTTCTTTTACAATTTGCGTTAAATTCTAGAGAAAGAACTTGTCTTTGAAGCACCTGGAAGTTTAGTAGTTTGCGACTTCTGAGCTCTGAACAACTCAGAAAGAAAGCAGCAACTCATTACAAGCATTTGTTGCTCTTCTATCTTATCTGAAGTTTCTCTTCTCTTGAATTACTTTAACAGCATTAAATCAACACCATCTACTCAAGACTTGCCAGTCTAGTACTTTTTGCCAGATGATCTCTCTTTTAATCTGATTCTGTGGAAAGGAGCAGGGTATTCCAGCTCTACGATTTATCTGCAGTAACAACAATCAAAGCTGTTATTTTTTTTTTTTTTTATTCTGTGATAGAGGTCTGCTTTATCTCATATTGTGGAATTTTTCTTCCCTGACTGACAATGGCAGCTCAGGCCAAAAGCTGTGCAAATGGCAGTAATGCAGAGAATGGTAACTTCTGATGATACTCCCTGACAGTACCATCGGAGAAACATAACACTTCTCCAGGATAACAAATTTGGCCATCTAGCTACTTGACATTGGGCAATCTCCTGAACATTCCGGTGGTGGAAGAGCTCTATTTCTTTTAGTTAAAATCAGCTAAAGGAAAATCCTCTGAGCTGTAGATTCACTATAGCAAGCTGAATTTTTGAGTGTGATGGCAGCAGAGGCTGTGCACAATCCAGGGCTTGTAGACATCAAGGATAAAGGTAAGTATAGCTGTAGTAAATTAAAACCCTTCTCTCTGCAACTGGTTCTCCTCCCTCTCTTCTATGATTACTGCCCCCAAGGCTAGAAGCAGTAGGACAGAGCTTAGATTTTCTGCAGTTATAAACTCGGTGTGTTGGCTTAAGCCACTGACGAGAATCTATAGAACCCCCCTAAAACCACACTAACACAGTGGACTAGAGCTATGATTATGTCATGCTGACACAAGGATAACAGAATTGTATAGAAAAGAGAGAGCAGACAACTCAGCACTGACATCTTAGCTACAACTAGGTTTGACATATTCCAGAAACTGCTTGTTCTGGGCATCACAAATGGAAAGAGTTAGACTGCTGGCTAGGATTTACAACTATGAGCTGGCCTTGTGAAATTTCATCTGAATCATCCAAACTGTGTAACTGAGGATGGCTTAGCCAGCCAGCCAGCTAGGAGGAAAGGTTGAAGGCAGAGAGGAAGTTGTAATTCTCTTCCAGCTTTCAGCAGTCCAGAAAACTTGTAAAGTTAGTGTTTGTGAAAGACCAGCATTTACAGCCTGAAAGGCTTCAGTGCTTTAGCTGCCGCTTTGAGTTTGGATGCTGTTTTCTAGTTGTCTTTCAAAATTCAGCTGAAAGGGAAGGTGTTAGTGTTGCTGTCTACCTTTTCTTTAATAGAGCACTTTCAGAGGTAGCTCAAAACGTCTTGCATATCCCAGAAATTGTGCCTTCATATCCTGGTTTACGGCAAGAATTATAGAACTGCTTTTCTGCTGAAGCTGGGCCACTGTGAAGAGAGAAAAACAAGATTCAAAGGGCCAGAGACGGAGAAGAGAGTAAACAACTAGGAATGCAGTTCACAGCCCCATAACACACAGCCTGGCCCAGGAAGAGGTCAGCTCAGATACTGCTTCTGTATTTTATTTGTGGATTTTTCAATACCAAAATTCATAAACAATCCTTGGAGCAGGGAGTAGAGCCTGGGGGAGGGACAACATCAGATCACTGAAGAATCTCTTTGTGTTCCCTTTGCTTACTGTTTCTGTGGGTTCTGAATCTTGTGCTCATTCTACAGCTGTTATGTCTACATGGTACTCTGTGTGCTGAAATCAGTAAGGCCCTGTCTACAGCATGAACCAGCCAGAAGATATGAGATCAAGACAGTATGGTTATGAGCTAATTTACTTCTTCCCATCAGTATATACTCTGTTATGTGCTATTCTCTAGTACATAAGCTATACACTGGTTTCTACATGATTTAAGCCTTAATTTACATGTCCAAAGTTTCCAGAACCCAAGCACTGGCTGTCATATCAAAATCATATTGGGCCATGTGCTCCTAGTGTTAAGTCAAAGCTGCAAAGATTTAAAACTAGCATAAAGTTGTCTTAATAATGTTTTACCTCACCTCTTCTTGGATAAGTTTCTATTCAGAGATCTGCGTAATCCTTGAGAAGTACCTCGTTGTGTCAATGAACTGTGTGATCACTATGACTTCCAGGCCAGCAATTTGCAGCACCAGAGGACAATAATATCCTGCTTTCCAGTGTTAGACATTCACCTTAGAGACCACTGAGGCAGTGACAGAAGTATCTGATAAACCAGAAATAGGCTGTCCATACCTCACAATGAGAAAGGAGTAACAAGGACAGCCCAGGAACAATAATCTTATCTTGCTAACTAGTCCTAAAATCTGTCTACAAATTGCAGTATTGGTTACCACATCATTGCTCGCTCTGTAAAGTGATACTAGAACAATCATTGCAGCTAATAACAAGGGCACTACGCTCAAGGTACAAACCACCTCAAATGCATTCTCTTCAACTATGTCATTGCTGAGCTTACTGAAGCTGGAGCAAATGTTTGATGTGGCCAGAGCATGATTGCAGCATGGGCTCTTCAAAGCTCTTAAATATTTGAACTCTCACATTTTTCCACCCAAACTGTTTAAGCGTATGATGATTCTAGTTGACACAGTGATGTCTCTCTATGTGATCAGCTTCTGAACTTTAAGTTTAGTTAGGTGTCCAGTGAATTTAGTAGGGTTTTTAGTTATCACTCACTGTGGCAGAGGTGTTTTCATTCCATAGTCTCCACTCCTGCAGCTTAGTCGTCTGAATGAGTTTCTTTTCCACAGCTGGTGATAGAAGAAGACTGACAACTATTAATGGTGAAATAATGACCTAAAGCTCTGAATTGATGAGGTCTTTCCTCTAACTTTAGAGATTACTTCTTACATCTACTTTTCTAACTTGAATATCTCATTTAAGTACTAAAATTAGGAAGGACGAATCTGGGCCTAAACGAATTTTTGATTAACCAGATTAGCAATGAATCACTACTAACTACTGTCTACCAACTAGTTGCTAACAACGTGTCCATTGCTAGCCTGGTGACACATGGCTGAGTTGTCTAATTCTATCTACACAGAAAGATTACAGTATTTAAAACATGATGACAGTTCTCCTTCAAGGTCTTGTGGACATCTGTGGATTTTCTCCATAATACATTTTCAGCTGTTCAGGTAATATAATTGGCAGTATTGTTGGTTTGAAAGACTGCATCTGTAATCTAGCACAAGCAGTGTTATGTAAGTGAACACTTAATGAGCTTTTGAAATTAAAGGGTGAGGTATAATTTAACATAAATTTCTTTGAATACATCAAAATTCTGATTTAATATGATATCAGAGAAGAAACAATAGTACTGTACCTCTTGTATTTTGTGTATTTGAGGAGACATGCCAATGGCAAACTAAAGAACAACATGACCTTTCCATACAAAAGTATAGTTAAGGCATGCCTGATGTGCTATTTTTCAGTGATTGTCATTTAGTTTGCTGTCTGATGTATAATGAAGCATGCAACTGGATTGCTGTCAGTGAGAATGCAACTCATCAGAGCCTCAGAACTAGGACTCAGTGAAATGCTCTGCAGGTATCTTCTGGGCTAACACTATGTTATCCATGAGGCAGGTGTCTTGGGGGTTCTCCTGGTATGGTACATTCTTCTTTTATTTGAAGAAAACAGCCTTCAAAATGGTTTATGCTACCATAGAAGAAGATGTCTGTTCAAGCAGAGTGAGAAATTCATCATGTTGAATTTTGGTGTTATTTTAATATCTATTTTAATTACTTCAGGAGAAAGTAAAATTTCATCTTTGTGTGATCATTAATAACTTTTTCTTATCTTATCCATATTAAAATAATCCCCATAAAGACACCATACTGCAGATACTGCGTGACATAGGCAGTTGCTTCCAAGCTGAAGTTTAGACTTCTGCATGCTGTGCTTGTATCTGCCTGTTTTTACAGTGGGAAGCTCTGATGAGCTCTAAAGCCCAGGAATGGAGTGGCATCTGTTATTGCCTGTTTGCTGCAGCTAGCTTTTACAGCAGCCCACAATTTCAATAGTTTCATGGAAAGAGGCAAATATGCCTCTTCCAGGCTTGGCTGGATTCAAAATTAGCCACTGTTATTCCTTCAGCAGTTCATCTGTCTCTCATTAGCAGTTTCATATCATGAAGGGGGCCTGGTGTCATACATGCAGGGCTGTAATTTTTGTCAACTTGGTCATTATACTGCCCCTGTGCCAAAAAGTTCTCAACATCTGAGTTTTAAACTGTTCTCTGCTTGATGTACCTTATGGTATATTTCTTTGGTTTCAGAAAGTAATAAGAATTTCATCTCTAATTCAAATCTCACTTCTTATGAAGAGTCTCTATTTTCAAAATAGCCTTTCTAAACATAACTTATTTTTAAAAGTGTCTTTAAATTTAAACCAAAAGGCATGGCTTCTTATTAATAACTCTTGGAGAGACAACTTTTGTCTTTCTGAATTTGGCACAGAAATGGTGTAAGTATTGTCAGATAACAACTTCCCCAATTAACATAAATAGCATATGCTCAAGTGGCTTTTGTTCCTAGTAAGGAACTCGTGGAAGTTGCTTGATTTCTTGGATACATGAAACATTTTTTCTAGTTATTCAAAATGTTTATCTGGAAATTGTTATTTCCAGATTAATACTATAAAGAGTGTTGGCAAGCACAGTTCTGAAAAGGGATGTGTCATCTTAAGCATTTCAAGAGAAACACATGATTAATGTGCTGAATTGAAAGAGGAGTTAGCTAAAAGCAAGCATTCAGGTTATGTATATAAAATATTTTCCCACCATTACTGGTTTCCTCCATGTCTCTAGGGAATCATTAGTATATATAGATGTTTAATATGTAATTAACTCTTCATAGTATTAACCTAAGAATGTGTGGGGGTTTTACCTTGAAAAGAAGGATATGGAAAGGATGCTGTTTACTACTTCATTTTCTTGTTCTGATAATACACCCCTGCATTTCTCTTTTCTCTTCAGACATAATGCCCTGACATTACTTTTGATACAGCACCATATCATTCTAAACCAAACATTGCTTTCAAACCTCTTTTTTTTCTGAAGTAGCAATCATATCTTAAAAACAAATGTTTGGTACTTGAAGAAGGAATGCTCTTGGCAAAAGAAGCTGTTTTATATGTTGGTGAAATGCATATAAGCCTTACAGTTTTTATCTAGAGATTTCTGGTATATACTGCATATATTAAAAAGGCAACTCTTAGCAGCTAACAAATATATATATGAGAACATAATATAAAACATTGTAAAAAGTGAAGAAAAAAGAGAAATTACTTACTTTTAGTTGTTTTACATGTGTGTATAGCCTTTGCATTAACCCAGAGAAGTGCTATCTCCTGGGCACTGCTCTTAGCCAAGCACTTGACAGAAAACAAAGGCCTGATGAAATTTCTTTAATTAGTTTGAATTCATTCCTCTGTCAAAAAAAAAAAAAAAAGAAAAAAAAAAGCAGAGAAAACTTGGAACATCTTGATAGAAAAGTATTATTTTGAAATAAGTAGGCAGAGAGGTGCATTTATAGAAACCTGACTCTCTGAGAATAAATCATTAAAATACTGTTATTATCCATTTTTGTGTCAATTTCTGACTTTCATTCTCTTTCTAGAGCTGTGTAAAGTTGGTACTGACAGCCAAATGAATTCCTAGGAGCATGGCTTTGACATGCTGAGGTCTTCCTTCTCCTAACTCTGCTATTCGGCTGCCAAAACTACTCTTGATTTCTGCTTAATTGATTTAAGAAAGAATACACTGTTTCTCTATTAACTAGGATTCTGAGAGTATTAGAACAAAATGGATAAACTTTAGATGATAACTGAAAATCAGAAGATGGAACTGAGAATTAACATCAAGTGCCCTTGCATCTCCTGAAGCCTAACTGAACCAAATGATGCTTTCATACACTGAAATACAGTGAGAGAATGTTTGCTGGTTGTTTTCCTAACCACTCTTGGCTCCTGTGGTAGTATAATTCCAAGCATTCTTTACTGAGATAATATTTTTCTGTTTTTTTGACACACGGAGTTGGTACCTCCATCTGATATGAGGGAGTTATAGCTAAGCTCAAATCGTTGTTGTTCATATCTGTATAGGAAACTTGGCTCTCAGAGTATACAACGGTATGTGCAGTCTCCTCCACATATGCCGTGTTAGGAAATGATGCATTGAAAAACAGCTACTGCACGTCTTTATTTTGCAATCAGCATCCATTAGTTTTTGTCACACATTTTGGTATTTTTGTTTGTGGTAATTCTGGTCATCATATGTGAGTGAAGAGGAATAATTTCACATTCTTCATAAATTCATTACTGCTGTGCGTTAGTCACATATTATCACTCAAAAATACTTCTGCTGTATTTTTCTCAAGTTCCCCAGTAGTATTTTCAGACAGCTGCCTTTGTTATAAATGGATATTTTGTTTCCTAATGTAACAGAAGGCATATTTATAATTAAGAGTGGGGAGAACAATTTCTGCATCTTATTCTTGGACAATTTTCTACTAATTTAATTTGTTATTGAAGTTGTTGGAACACAGTATGCAAACGCAGCTAAGTCTTTAAAGAATTTTGGACAGCATTTAGTGGCTGCTGAAGCCACGCGCTGCTTTTGCTCTCTAAAACTGCATGATGCTCCTAGAGACATTGGTAGATTCTTGCAGTAGGGAGAAGAAATTTTCTTGTATGCACAAATTACTAATCTTCAGAGATGAATCATTTATTTCTATGATCAAAAGCTCTTTTATCAATACTTGCATTATTCCAAACCCATTTTTTACATCATTTATTTAGAATAACAGCAGCCAAAATCGTCATGAAATTCCTCACCTGATAATTGTACAATATGAAAATATCTTGCAAAGTATAACGAAAACATCAGCACATGAAGGATTATTATGAATTCAGATATGTTTTAGTTGTCATATGTATGTTTGCTCTAGAAGTACCAATGCTACACTCCTATCTCTCTATTCACCCCCACTCCCTGTATTTTCCGCTGTGCCTTCTTATTCAGAGGAGAATGTGTTAATCTGAAAAAAAAAAAAAAAAAAAAAAAAAGAGTAGCCTTTATTTCATGTGATTTTCTGCAATTTTCCTTTAGATTCAAACCTCTAAATTATATAGGGAAATATGGTGCCACATTCACATGCAAACTATTTTTAGAGAACATGAATAATTACACCAGATGGTTGTTTAATTCTCTTGGCATTATCTCTACTGTACATTTATGGCTTAAAGTAATATTTCCTTACACTTTTCAATATCTACGGAAGGTCATGGGTAAGTCCTGTTTCATTATTTACTTCTGATCCCTTTTATAGACATATTTCAATGCTACAGCTGTTGGTGGGCTACAGAGATGCTGATCCACGATCTTCTATTAAACTATTCAGCTCTTAGAACCAAAGAAGTGTGTTCATAAGAAAACATTACATCTTTGACAGCAGATTGTTGTTAGTGTTTTATATACAAAGGAGCACTACTCATGCTATGATTGCCTTCATTTAATCTTCCAGGATTTACTAAAATTACCCCTTTCAATTGCGTCTTCATTTTATGTAGCAGTGAAAGCAGGAGAGGTGTTTCTTCACATTCCGTGTACCTTGACTGCTTTCTGAGTTGCAGAGGAAGTTTCTGCACTTCAGTTACTTAGTGAAATTACCTAGGCAATTACTCACCTCTAAATTCCTAAACATTTGAACCAGTGTAAAAGACTTATTCTTTAGGTGTTATTTCTGAAAGCCACAGATTTTTATGGGTCAAAGTTAACTCAACTGATATAGAAAGATTAAAAGCACATATTCTAAGGGAGTATCTGGCATTAGACTGTGAAGAATGAAAATTTTGTATCAGAAGAATTTTTGAATTGTGTTTTTGTTCTGCTCTGGATCAAAAATAAAATCTTTCAGACACTCACATAGGAAGGGAAATATATCAAAGTATCTGGTGCTGGCTCCAAAACTCAAGTAATTCTGTTTAATAAGTGTATTTATAACCCATGTTGCCTAGAGAGCTGGCCTTAGTCATGGAAGCCATCTGTTGTGCTTAATTCCTTAAATTTTGATTGGGTATTTCTCTGGAGAAGGAAGAATAAGCCTTTGCTTTGGTTCCCATGCATCAAACTAGTGTCCTAACTGTGGATTACAGGAACATTTGGTTCTAATGAATATATTGGTGTATTTTCATTTTGTTAGAAAGGTCCTGCTAGTTCAGCTAAGTCTGGACTATGGAAGCATGTGAGAAAACAGAGAAATCCTGGTGATTTTGACCTTCTTGAAGCTGGAAGCATTGGAGCAGCCTGGTAACTGGCTCACACTCAGACAAACTTGGCTCTATTTAGCATAAAAAAAATACATTTGGGCAATTTCTCTTTCTATATATTTCTGTACACCTGCAAGTTAAGTGCAACAAGCAAAAAATTTTGCACTCCATGCAGCAATTGACCTTTTATTATTGTCATACAGAACAGGGTGTCTGGGCTATGAAAAGAAACATAGTTTGGGACGGTTTAAGGTGGGAAGGGCAGGGCGGGGCAGGGTAGGGCAGGGAAGGGAAGGGGTATTCCTCACTGTTTTGCTAATTTAGTATCAATATGAAGTTTCATATGTTCAGATAATTTATGCATTTGTGATTATATTCATTAAAATTTCATCATTTACTAAATGTTTTTGTTCAGGGACTGCTCTGTTCAACAGGAATCTGACTAATTACATATTTGTATTCTAGGTGACAAGAAATGAAAATACCTGGCATTGTTTCTGGTTTACAGTATACTTTTCTTCTTGTGAACAGCACAGAGCTGAGGGGTGTGTATAACACTTAAGTCAGAGTTTAAGCAGCCTTTGAACACTGCTCTCAGACACATTGTGGGGTTGTCTATTCAGGGCCAGGAGTCGGACTCAATGATCCTTGTGGGTCCCTTCTAGCTCAGGATATTCGATGATTCTAACTCAGGACATATGAATGAAAGCATTAGTTCATTTCCAGGTTTTATTGCAAAAGAGTACTGAGTCTAGATTTGTTACACTAGTAACTAATCATACACTGTCTGCATGATTTATTCTCCTTGTGGCATTACCTATCCTTATCTGTGTTACAGGACATGTGTCTCTTCCTATATAGATATTGAGTCTGGTGGGAGGACAAATCAAACATCTTGAGCAAATTCAGTGAAGGTGCAATCTCCAGGTGACCAGAGCATTCTCTGGACCATAAGGCAACAGTGGGTCCTCCCTTGATGGAGAGAATAGATTTGGGGCAAATAAGGGAAAGTTCTGTAGTTGAATGTCAGCTGTGTAAATCTACTACCTGACCTTCCTTGCACTTTCTGTGCATGTAACACATGACTACAATTCCTCAAAGTTTGTTCTTTTTCTTATCTTGGTTGAGAGGCATCTCAAACCTGCCTATTTTATGCATTTGAGAAATATTAGAAAGAGAAAAGACAAAATGTGGCAACATACATCAAGCTCACCAATTCTGAATCAATTGTAAATATACTGAGCAAGTGTGACATTTTGATGTAAAAGGAACTTATACTTGGCATATGGTGAAGAGAAATGCAGGACTCAGCCACAAATGTTGATGTGCAACACAGAAAACAAACTGCTGCTAGAAAATTATACCTGTCTCTTAAATAATAAATTCTCACCATAACTCAAAGCTAAAAGAAATTCCACATTGTTGTCATTACAATTCCCATATATATAACTTTTTTATCACCTTATCTAAGAGAAGCTGTCATTTTAAATAGAAAGATGACATATCCAGATAGATTTTTCTAATTAAGTTTGTAACTGTAATATAAACTACAACATAGAAGGAAGAAATATGAGCCAAAAACTGGGGTTAATTGGTGTTTAGAGTTCTCAGGTAACAGAGTTGGACTACTCACCTCACAGGGTTGGTTTATCTTGCTGAGAGCTAGCAAAAGCCTCTGTGCAGTACACTGAGTTCTGCACTGGCAGGTCAGATGCTAATATCCTGTACATAGAAATCACTAGTGGAATTGTAATAACTCTCTTTTTTCATCAAGTATGAACTTTAAACTAACAAAAATCTTTGTGTTTAAATATTTTTCAACACTCCTTAGCAGAATTGTCAGGAATTGGATAAGCACCAATTATGATATATTAAAATAGCAGATTAATAAAGAATACATCACAAACTCTGTGTGTGTGGGTGTACATGTGGGGGGGTGTGTGTGGACTTATCAGTTTGGTTTTTTTCCTTTCACTAGCAAAAGAAAGTTTACAAAAAAATTTAAAAGGTGCTGCAAACTTTATTACTTGAGCTATACCAGCTCCGTTATACAACAATTGAACTCATAATTGTGTTCCAATAGAAATTCTCTCTTCATTTAAATCTAACCAGGAATATACTGTGATGAAAACATATTAGGCAAAAACACCTGAAAAAAAATAAATCTTGCAGTGTCTTCTTATAGTGGGGAACTCTAGGCAAGTAGTGCATTAAATGCTTGTGTTCCTCTTTTAACAGTACTACTATTAAAGTAGGAATACTTCAAGCAATGCTATCTATCACCTCGAGACACTTCATCTTGAGGAAGGATGCTCTGACTTCAGATCTCTGTCTTCACCTATGCAAGAATCGTTCCTTGTCTGTTGCTTTGACTATTACATCAGCTCCAAGAAACATTCCTGTTTGTTATGATATTTGAGCAGCTCAAGTGCAAAGCTTTCCCACCTACAAAGCACTGGATTGTGCACATTGATTCTAGTTTCTGCTTAATGACAGACAACTATCACAAAATAAACTAGTAAGTGGCTATATGGTAGCTTAATGCTGAAGCTTGAAACTGCTGTATCATAGCACAGTAATATTATTGCCTAGCAGTAAACAACAGAACTTAAAAGATGCTATATTTTTCTTCTCATAATGCATCTTTAATCAGTTTTATTGTTCTTTCAGCATTTATTAAGGCAGTAATGCAATTATTAATAATTTAAACATGACTTTATAGTAAAAACTGTAATATTGGGCATACTGCTACCACAGTCACCTAGTTCAAATGGAGCCTGTATCACCCACAGTAGGAGGATCGATATGCATTATGCTTAAATTGTCAAAGTTAGTAAAGTAGCAAGTGATTTTCTATAGATAGGGCGAAACCCAGCTCTTCATATTGCTCCAGACAACTTAGGAAGAACTTCAAATAACTGTATCAGATTTGGAATTGGACCAAATGGCACTGTGGGCAGGTGTCACTATCTTTTTTTAAAGGGATTTATTCAACTTCCCTAAAATTCATTTGAATAAAATCTGTTAATCTGCCTTGTAAGTGGTATCTGAAAATTTGATGGATGGATCACATTTTCTGATATTAGTAGAAAAGAAGACACTTCTCTCCACAGAAAAAGGCTATAAGATTTCTGTGGAAAATACCTTCTTCCTTAGTCAAGGTAATTGAATTTGCTATAAGAATGTTAGACTAGAGGCAAAGGATTACAAACTGCATCCTTGACCCTCCTAGGCTGAGGGTAGTGCAACATTTTGCATGGAAAGGACAGATGTTTTCATTTCATTACTGGTTAAACAGCGATCTTCACTGCAAACCAAACCAAAACAGTCACACAAGCATACTGCTGGCAGTGACAGCAAAACGAAGTGACCTGACAGAAGCAGTAAAGAAATGCTTATTCTTCCCCACTTCTTTCTTGTTACAACTTCAGGATACTGGGGGAAATTTGCATCATTCTCACCCATGTTGGAACGCCAAAAATGTTGCATTAGGGGTTCATTACTGACCTGCACTGACTCTTTTACTGACCTGTGCAGTAGGGATGCTCTGCAAAAACAGTTACGGGATAAGTAGCAAAATCCTCTTCCTGGTAGATACCACCATATTCCCTCTGAGACATCTTTCTCTGTAATTGCAACACATGACCTTGCATAAACGCTTCTAATTCTAATTGCTTTTTTTAATTAGTTTGGCCCTGACACAGTAACATGCTTTTTAAAGGAATGCACAGTATTCTAAAATTGTAATGCAGGGCTTTCTAATCTTATCAAGGATTAAAAGGAGTAAGTTGTCTAACCAGTCTTCATCTGTGTGCCTGATTTCTTCTGCAAGTCTTTTGTTCCTGCAGCATAATCCTAAAGTCAGCAAGGGTCCAGCAATAAGCAGCCCAACAAATGTGCAGATAGGTTCCAGTGGCAGAGTTTGTTTTCACATTACAGGATAACTCAGACTGTTGCCAGCATTTTTCCAAATCTCAGTAGGCTGTCTCCAAGGGTCAGCTGAGCCAAACACCCCAACTGATTTTTTTTTCTATAACATCATGTCCACTCTCTGACAAGGGCTGGTAAAGGGACATATTCTTTGTTCTCATTTATGGATTTGCATGATAAACACGCAGCTTTATGAAAAAACTTAGGTGCTTAAATCTGTGATGAGAAGATGCAATCTGGAAAGACCCATTTATCTGCCAGAATGTGCTGCACTGCATCTGTAACTAGACAGATTTACAGTCAAAAACACATTCAGACTGGTGAAGCCTCAGTGGTAGAGTGGAGAATTTCAAAGGAATCTTTAAATGGAATGAAAAAAGGCAATTTCTGTGAAACAAACCTATATTTCTCTAGGAGATGGGAGTTAAGAAATGAGCAGTTGGCTTAATTAAATCAGTCATCAGGACTGGAGATTGGAGAAAACTTTGGGGCAGAGTATTCACTTACTGGTGTAATTGTACATAAGAAAGAAAATGTAAAATCAATACAGTCATTTCAGTCTGTATTTACTTCAGAGAGGGGAAGTCAAGGATAGGATAGGTCAATGGCTGGGGTCAACTAAGACAAAGCATGCCAGAAGATAATTTAACATGACTGCCACTAACCAGAAAATCCCAGGAAGTAAAGCTGATGATTTTACATCATGACATATTATTGTTTTATTTATCCGTACCCATTTTCCAAGTATAGTCAGGAACTTGTTAAAGAATTCTGTTTTAATTTTTTCATCTTATTATTTAACTGTCGTTGAATTATTTCAGAGAGGTTCCACGCTTTCTCTGTGCATGGCGATGAGGACTGACCCTGAAGATTTGGCATTTGCCTCTTAACATCCCATGTTTATCAGTCAGAGGGTCAGGAAGATATCTTTCTGACAGATGTTGAGCATGGCAGGACAGTGAGGATGGAAGCTGAACCTGGTATATTATCGAGCACACTGAGAACAAGGGAGGAGAACAGTCGTGATGGTCCAGTAGCTGGATCATGTTATGCATGACCAGCACCTTTTCCTCATGCTCCTCTGAAATTCTAGTGCTAGGCTGAAAGCTCTTCCCACTCGACACAGATTCTTCCCCTGTTGACATGGCAATGCTGTTTGCATCATTCATTTGGCTAAGTTCAAGTAAATGAAGGCAATGGAATTATAAAAAATAATGCATATGTGTACATATATGTACATGTACACACACACACAGAGGAATCTATTAGAGAATTAAGTATGTTAAAGTACATGGCGAATCAAACTGGAAGGGATAAAATATTTAATACCTTCAGATGTCCAGTCTTCTCTCTTCCTAAGCTTTCTCTCCTTTTTTTTGCATGAGCAAGAAAATGGGACATGAATAAGTTCACCTATATTGAGCTTAGATACCACCATATCAAGTAAAATAAAATTGTCTCAGTTTATTTTAACATGGTACATTGCAACTGAGACTGTTCAGATGTTGCTATGTGTCCTGTTGCTGTATATCCTGTGTTAGGAATATACAAGTAACATTTCCAGTCATCAAAGGGCTGGCTGAACACAAAAGCACTATAACATGTCATTATGGTCAAAATCGCATTTAAGGCAAAAAGAAATTCCTTTGAGCTTCCCAAACAGAGCACTGCCCAGAAGTCATCCACTTTTTCGGAACAAGGTATCCATGTGTGTTAGGTTATGTGATTAAGGGCTCATCTCCACAGAGAAAGGCAGAAAGGCACACTGTCAAGTGAGGGAAACTCCATAACCTGATCAGGGAAATGAGCCCTGACTCCTCCCAGGGCTGTCAGAGGACAGCCATCAGTGCTCTGGGCCTGACACCCATCGCTATTTGTCAATGAGAGAGTTTTCTGCACCACTTCACAGGTAGCGGTGGGGTGGTGAGGAGGTTACTGCCTGCCAGGTTTGGGGGTCATTGTGCGATGCTGCAGAAGAGTGTCTTGGGATTATACGAGACTTCATTATGAGATGTTTATGGGAGGAACCAAAAGTAAAGAAATGGAGGGATCAGTGTACTTTGCAGAGGAAAGCATGGAAACAGAGGGATGATCATAAAAAGGGCCAGTGGTATATTAGCTGATCACTACACGTCTGACTATGTCCTGTGCATGATCACTGCAGACTGTCCTGCATTCTTATCAAACTCCATTTCTAACTATTTTACTGTGGGAGAGACTCTATATTCTGTGTGAACTTGTGTATGGGGTGTGTCTGGGTGCCAGCATGTTGAGTCACACCACAGGTCCCAGGTCCCATGTGTCTGTGGTGAAACGTATCTTGTGTGGGGCTGTAGTTGGCATGTGACCCCCAGCAAACATCAAGTTGAATGAGCTGGTGGATGGGGTAAGAGGTTTAGTACTTTGGTTTTGGAGTGATCTGGGACAAATAGCAGATAGATGAGTAGCTGGCAGTTGGCTACTGAAGGGAGCGGGGAGGATCCAAGTCAGACACTTTGAGAGACTATGGGGACTGGTGAGCAGCTACTGGTGAGGTCCTGAGGCTGAAGACTCATTACTATACCTGTGTCTGTGGGCATGAGGCAACTGGGAGATCAAAGTCTCCAGAAACCAGTTAATGGGTAGATCGTCTAAGGACACTAATGGGAAGTATCTATAGTGCTTGTGTGTGTGTGTGTGTGTGTGTGTGTTTGTGGGGAGTGGCTGTCCTTTGGGTGTGCAAAGGCAGGGGCCTTTCTCTACTAATAACTGCAGTGGGGCTGCCACCTTCAGGGACCTTTGTGCCCAGGTGATGACAACTGGGGTCCAGGTACTGCTACTGGATAGACTGCGTGTCTAAGGCTTGCTTAGGCCCCTAGAGGGATCCACATTGTGTATGTCAATATGTATACATAATTTCCATTAATAGGCTTTCATCCTGATCAGCCAGGTGGAAAAGTGAGGCCACTGGTGTTGTTGGCATTTGCATGAGTGCAGTTTTCTCTCTGTGTTTTCCTGTGTGGCTGGTCATGTGTACACATATGTGTATTCCGTGTAAGTGTGCATGTGTGTGTATATGTACATGCCTGGACACGGAGACACAGAGCCACAGCAGCTTTGGCACTTTTGGGCTACTGGATTTGGCAAGTCCTAATGTCTGAATTTGAAAAGCAACTAAAAAGAACTTTACTATTAAGAGCTTCAGTGTCTCTGCAACCATCACAGGTTATTTCATGTGGGTACTGGTCAAGTTTAACTAAGATAGTTCTGGAAAAAATCCCAAAAAGCAAAATAAAGAAAGTGTGATGGAAAATACTGTCCCATTGAGAGAGAATATATAAATTCTCTTGGTTTTCTAATGAATGTTAAATTGGCATGCCAACAATGCATTTTCTACCAAGGAACAAAGCCTGCATTACCAGCAAATAGAAAAATATCTTTTTGTGAGGCTATACAATGTTTTGTCTGTAGATGGTACAGTCCTCCATGGTACAGTGGTGAACTCTTTTAGCGCTGGCTGTTTTGGAGCAAAAATAAAAGCCTAGAAATAGAAGTTGAGCATTACTGTTTTGCAGCTACATTGTTGGGGCTTCTGTGAAAATTATGTGCATTATCCTCATTAATGTCTTGCAATTTCAATAAGTAATCATGTGTCCTTGTTACTCTCTGGGTCAAAATAATAAATGCAAAAAAAGGTGGAAAATTGCACTAAATTAATGTATTTTTGTGACAAAATAGTAATGAGAACTGAAAGTAATTTACAAAACAAGCAAAAATCTGTTTTGTTCTGCTTCCTTACAAGGAGTAATCACAGAAATGGATGAAGCAGTTTAAACTGAAATATCAGAAAGGAGCTGCCTCTCTTCATAAAGCAAATACTTCATTGATCCCTTGAAATTGTATATCACAAAAGGAAAAGCTTGCAGCCTTGAAGAAAACAAGTCTCATTTAAATGACTACACAAGTGAGACCAAGTCCTTCAAAGGCTTTGTCTCCTTTATAAAGTTTTATTGACATTACTTTGTTGGTTCATGAGTCAGACATCCCAAGGCAGTAAAGTCTGTAAAGTCTCAGAAACAGGCAGACATGGCAAGCAGAACAAATCCTTTGGCAGTGAGGTTTGGTAGTAGCAGACTGGTTTGACTCCCTGGCATTAAGCCTTCATCTGAAAACACTGATAAATTCATGTAACTGAAGTTTTGTAGCATAGCTTAAACATACCTTCCGTATTCCAGTTGGGTGTTCTTCCAAGATAACTATGGTGGAAATATAGATGTACCACAGAAGTTTATCCCAAGGAAAAAAACAATCTTCAAAGTCAGTGTAAATATAGGAGAGTTAACTCATTTCTTGTTCCAGTCAGAGACCCTACACGTCTTCCCAAAATAACGCTCAGATCATTGAGTATAAATGCCCATCCCTCACTTCTAATGTGCACTGAAAGAGACCCTTCATAAAGAAAGCATGGAAAACACTATGTATTTTTTGACTTTTTTGGGGGGATCAAGCTGTTAAATTTTTCACAGGTGGTTGAACTGCATGTTTTCCTCATTTTTCTGGGCACACTCTGGAGTCTGATTTGCACAGGTGCAGAGCACACAGCTGTAAGTGAAGTCAACAAAAGCTGTGCTGTGGACACATGAAATGCTCTATAATTGTAAGCTGAAATTCATTTTTAGCATTGTAAAACCATATACTGAACTACTTAACTGCATTTTTCAGGGATAAGGAAATGATGAGCCATAGACACACACCTGGAGTACAATCTTGTATGAAAAATTGTTGAAATTTGGCAAAATTATATGAAAGTGAAAACCCAGTTTTGCATAAGTAGGAAGTATTAAGCTTGCTTAAGAAAATGTGACATAGTCCCAATCTGATTTATGATAACTGATTTCAGAATCCCTATTGTTCATTGTAAAAACCTTTGTACTGTAGCAGAAAAGGTTTAGAATCAACTAACATAAGCTTATTTTCAATTCAAAATTAATGGATGAGATGTTTTCTTCCAAATACTAAAAGCACTTACAACATAAGAGAGGCTAATTGACTGTCAAATTTACATCAGTTAATGGCATTTTGCAGGTACTTAAGTTTAAAGAGACCCACATTCATTTTGCTCTGTCCAGCTCTTTGGGAGCCTTATATTTTCTGCTAATAGAAATTGCATTAATTGAAGAGAGAAGAATATAACCTTTTGCAAAGTAAGAAGCAATCACCAGTATGTTTTAATTATGGAATGAAAGTTTTATTTTCATGCTTAATTACAATTTATACTTTTGAGCCTCCTTCAAAAGATCAACCATCTTCTTGGATGGTATGTCATCTGATCTGTGGAACATCACCTAGCAAGCTGATTTATGCATGCTGTAAAATTTGGAAATATAGAATATTTTCACATAATGTCATCATTTCAGTGTTGCTAGCCATTGATAAAAAACAATAGATACAGTAAGCGCATCACTTTGGGGAAAGAGGGAGCTAACAAAATGAACTCTTGTAGAACAAACTACACAAAAGCATTTCTTTTAGTTTACATGATTACTTTACAGTCTGTGGAAAATTGATTAGTATGGAAGAAGTATGGAATTATGTAACAGAGAAGTATGGAACCCAATAATCCAAATTTCACAATGCAAAATCCCAGTCTAAGCTCCCTTGAGGTTGTAACAGAAATTGAAGCTCTTTTTTCATGTTAAATGGAAGGTTGCTTAGATTTCATGGAAAAAACTCACAAAGCAGGCACTGCTTGATCATAATGGCTGGTCTTGCAGCTATTTTGCTCTATAGTAAGTTGCATGGCAGGCATTCTTCAAGCAATAATCAGGACAATGCACCAAAAAGAAAATAAGAAAGAGGAATAAAAATTGTCAGAGGAAAAATAGGCAAACTAATTCAAATTCAAATTAGTACCACTGGAACATGCTAGAAGTAACTGCAGTGCAGTAGGTCTAATACACTACAGCATTATTATAGTGGCATAGAATCCTGAAAGGCATCTCTTATGTATCTGTGTCCAAAGAGAATTGAATCTAAAAGAAGTTACCTGCTTGGGCAATTTTTATATCCAAATATTCAAGGCTAGACTGAATAGATGAGTTCCTTCAAGGCATACCCTTTTGTTACTTGTATGTAAACATGAAAGTTTTATGCTATGTATAAGCATAATGTCTTTGGATCACATATTTTACATAGGAATGGTGCTCTGGTGCTGTTTGGAAAGCTGTAAACTTTGATCAGATTCATTGTAAAGACTGTCAGAGAATCATCTATTTAAAACAAGGTTTGGAGATAACAAAATGAGTTTGTCAATAAATGAAAAGCTGTTTGCTACTCTTTCTAGTGTAACTCCTCTTTTTATATTTGGTCAAATTTCATGACAGTAAAGGTCATATAATCATAATCAATGTAGCAAGCTCAGGAGAGAGGAGGAAATATGGTGGGAAGGAAGAAGATATTTTCATTTTTTGTGCATTGACTCCACTGACATGAAATGGTAGGCAGCAGTTTCTTCATTTTGGAAAATTGTTAAACTGGTCTCAAAAATATCTTTAAAAAAATATATATTCATCAAAACTGTTTTTGTTGTAGCCTGGAGTTTTCTTAAAAGGAAATTATATAATAAGAGATATTATCATATCTCTTGGTGAAAATATTTAAGCAAATATTGGACCATATTGGAGTATCAGTGGAAAATACACACAAAATAATTTAAATTTTTTTTTGTTTCTTTCCTAATATTTTTAAGATAGCTTTATTTGAATCAAGAAAGTTCAGTGGAGTTTAAGGCAGCAAAGAAAAGAAGAAAGGCAATGTACTGTGCAGATACTGGGAAGAGTAAATTACAGGATGCTCTTATCTCAATAGATTTTCAGCTGATATAGTAATAGAAATGTTATCCTTCAAATGGAATCTAAAGGGACTGAGTTTTTAATGTAACTTTACCTTTAGCTCGTTTACAATCTCTGACAAGTAACAGTGCAACACCAGTTTGGGTAATTATACCCCCTAAATCATAACATTACCCCTATGGGATTCAGGAAGTCTAACGCTTATTTTGCCTTAAAAAGTAGAGGTGGCAAATACTCCTGCTGTCTTTCTCCATCGTCTGCTTCTATCTCTCCATGTCAAAATTGAAGTGCCATTTCCAGTGCTACCAAAGCCTTATCAGTGACACTGACAACAGAGAGCTGCAACCTCTTCATCAGGCAGATATTAGATCTCCACACACAGTACAGACTTCTAATTATTTTTCCAAAGAAGTAATATTTGCAGCTCTTGAGCCTTCTGCCATTGCTTAGGGAGAGGGTGGAGGAAGAATGAACTCTGTAATCCTATAGCCATAGCTAATTGGAAGGAAAAACAACCAAAGAATGTAGTTTCCCTGAATTCTTCCTTCCCCAAACACTGTGGTGCAGAGCCACAAAGAAGATTTTCACAAAAGGCACATTCTTCCTAGTTACAATGAGCAAATTAGGTATGTCTGAGCTGCTTAAAAGCTTCTCAGCAGTGAAGTAGTGATACTGTGTCTGCTGCTCTGTTCTAGATCTGCATCATCTTTCTGTCCCACAAGCACTGTTTTGGCCTGTAGTTTAGGAGTTCCTATATGCTCGTTCCATCTCTGAGACTAAGAACAGAGATCAGTCCTTCTCCTTTTCTTGTTTCTTTCTGCTTCCAAAAGCACCTTGAGAATCAGTTGGGCGGAAGCAGCACACACAATGTAAGATGGGGTACAAAGCAGGTGCCAAACTTCCCCCATGTTATTTTTTTTTCCACCTGGCCCAGAACAACTTACTCCTTCCTTTGCTAGGAGATCTGTGAAGTTCTGTTTGGGCAGCATCAGTGATGATCTTCTTGAAAAGCCCAAGTCTCTTCCTCCAGTTCTTATTTTGCTCAGTCTCAGCCCATTGACCCCCCACCTCCCAGCCCCCAAATACAGACCATGACACCAGCTGTCCAGATTCTACCAAATGTGAAGACAGGTGTGACATGTCAGATCATGGGAAGTAGCTCCAAATTTATATTACCTAGTTAGTGCTCCCATTTAAGAATATGCCTTGAGAATACAATTCTGTGAATCCTACTCTTTCTGTATGGCCTCTCTTGAGACAATGGTACCCCACATTGCATCCCTCAGCTTGATGCTCTGCCTAATCTCACCACCTGCAGCTAGAACCCTTGGGTGTTTATGAGATCTATAATGATGCTTACAATGTTTGCGTAGTAGAACCTCAGTAGATAATTCTCTCAAATCTAAAACACAGGAAGTCATTGGAGTGAAAATACAGGAAATAAAATCTTTTTTTTTTCAGAAGTGGTTGAACTGTCGACACTGTTACCTATTAAATCATTGAGACCAAAAATGTGATAAGAAAAAAGTTGCAAAATTTCAACAGCAATAAGAACTGTCTGAAGATTGTATAATTAATATGAACAAATTTTGGAAGGGACATTAGACATAGTGCTGTACAGCAACAACTCTGCAGCAAGTGGTAAGTCATATATATGTCTTAGGGATTACCCTATATTTTACTTTTGTTGATTCGATTACTTCATTTTTGGAAACATGAAGTATATTAAGTCTAATCCTATGATGTCAACTGTTACGTTTCTTCATTGTGAACTTTTCTAGGATTTAGGTGTTCTCTTTTTACTCTCCTTTTGGATGGTTTGTAATGTTCCCTTTGGTCTTTTCCAGCGATTAGGAGACAGGTGCTTTCAGTAGCTACTGTTACTTTTCAGTGTTTGGAAGAAAGGACCCAGAGGATGAAGAGACTAGTGGGAAGGTGAGTTGGATCTTATTTTGTTTATTTGTTATCGCCCAGTAGTCCTGAATTCATTATTTATGCATACTAACATCTGCTCTTCTCTCTTTAGAAAATGTTGGTACTCTGACACACATTTGAGTGATAAACCGAATATTTCTTCAACTGTAAACATTATGTTAAATTGCTTGAAAAGGACTACTCTTCGAATAGTTTTGGCTCTTAAATATTTGAAGATGCTGCAGAATAAACAAAACCCAAAGAAACAACAAAACCCAAAGCAACAGCAAACCTCTCCTCCTAAAAAAACAAACCAAAAAAATAAAGAAAAACAAACAAAACCCTAACACCCTCACTGTAAGAATTTCACTGGGCAGTTTTTCAAATTAGTGCAGTTTAACTATTGGATTAACTTAATGGCTATTTTCCCCTACTTTAACCATGTTAAATGTGCCGGCAATAATGAGCTTCTAATGCTGTCTCTTTCAAGTCTCAGAGGCATCTTTAGAGCTCTGCTTATCTCCTGGATCATAAAGCTGCATAATTTAGTATTCAAGCAATTAATTTAAAAATTAAACACTTTGAATTACCATAAAATTAATCAGAAAAAAAAGAGAAATCTTAACATGTCCATTTTGTTTATCTCTATTTAGCAAATTGGAAAGATAAATAAAACTTTACAATATTCTGTTTTCTACATATGAATCAGCTGCTATAAGCATAAATATATCTAAAATTATAAGAGACATTTTCAAAACCTTTTGCAAAAAAGAGTTTCTCATTGCTATTAGACCCAGGTGATCCTTTTGATGGAACAAACTTTTTAGATTTTTACATACCATTAACTTAAATAGAGGCACCTCTAAAATAAATTGTCATTTCTAACTTATTTTCAGATTTGCAATACACAGAGGTAGTTGGTGCATGTAATCAGAACTGTTGCCCTATTAAGTGGTTAAATTCCAATTATCATGCAACTCACAACACACTGTATCACTTAACACTTTAAAATATTTCTGCACTTAAACTATGTTTTATTTTCTTTGTTCTGCTTCTAAGTGTGTTTGTTCCTTTTAGGTTGGACTACTGCTAACCAAGGAAGAAAATTATAAGAAGAAATTGGATTTAGTTCTTGTCTGTATCATCAGTGCGACCCGGATCTAATAAAAGGCTGAGATGCCTAATGTTGTAGAGTACATTGTACAGGTACCAAAATGTCAATTTTAAATCTCAGATTTAGGCCCCTTGTACCACCACAATTTCCTAGGGACAGTTAGTTACCCAAGTAACTTATCTTACTTGAGATGCCTTTATCTGATCTAGTGTTCATCTACAATCAAGAGAGTTCTGGGATACATCTGATCTAATCTGGTTTAGGAGGATTATAGGCAACTACATGTGGTCAAGTGAATCTCTGTTCAGAAATCTTTTCTCTTTATTGGGAGGACTGCTTTGTTACCAGGACACATAGGGATACAATTTAAATCCATTCCCTGTCCCTGAGAAAAGTTATGTTACTCATGGCAAGAGCAACTCTGTCGACTCTGAATCAGGCTCTGGATTTTCCTTTTCAAACTACTTTTTTCCAAAGAATTGAGTAGGATTTTTTTGTCTTTTGCCTTATTTCTTGTCAAACTTATCCAGTACCTGTTTCGTATAACACAAGGAATCCCACTATTCCAGCCGAATACCCTTTCTAGTGCTAAACTGCAAAATCCTACCTTTTCTTTGTATCTTGCACACGTGGTTCCTTTTCTCTGTTGCATTCTTTGCTGTGACTTTCCCAGAGTCTGTAGAGGATATTTTTTCCCTGGGTTGAACTATCCTTCTGGGAAGAGATGGGCACAGAAATCCTTCTGAGTTAGCTGAGCATATATTTTGGGTCTCTCATTTCATAGGTGACTTCCCTAATCATTAGGCAGCTGTACGCTTAGTACCATTAGTATAATTCTCCTTTCTTTATGTTTTAAAAAAGGATCATAGCATAGAATCATAGCATATCCTGATTTGGCTCATTGAAGTCCAGCTCCTGGCTCTGCACTGGACAGCCCCAAGAATCACACCATGTGTTTGAGAGCACTGTTCAAAAGTTTCTTGAACTCTGTCAGTGCTGTGACCACTTCCCTGGGTAGCCTTTTCCAGAGCTCAACCACTCTCTGAGTGAAAAATCTTTTTCAAATATCTAACCTATCCATCCCCTGACAAAGTTTCATGCCATTCCCTTGGGTCTTGTCACTGGTCACCAGAGAGAAGAGATTGGCACCTGCTCCTCCACTACCCCTCATGAGGAGGCTGCAAACTGCAATGAGGTCTCCCCTCACTCTCCTCTTGTCCAGGATGAAAACATCAAGTGACCTGATCTAATTCTGTGGCTTCCTCTCTAGACCCTTCACCATCTCCATAGCCCTCATTTGGATGTTTTCTAATAGCTTTATATGGCTCATGGCCATGATTTATTTAGCAGAACACATGCAAGCATGGTAAACTGTCTGATTAAAACCAGTACACATTGAAATCCTGCAGGTTTAGTTAATAAGTGAGCAAACTTCTGGATTTAAATTTTGTGCATTTTATCACAAATGGTATTGATCATAGTACACTTTAGCCATCTAAAATTCTGGTATCTGACCAAAGATAAACATCTGTTGCTTCTCTACCATCCTGCTTATCTTAGTGCTACTGAGCTCCAAGATCTCCTTTAAAAACAGTAATAACTAATCTAAAGACAATCATTTTAGAGCTCTTGCCTACTATTTCTCCTAAAACACCACCTTTTGAGAGTGTCCATTTTTGATCTTTATAATTTCCTATAAAGAAATCAAGCAAAATGATAGAGGATAGATGCCATCTGAAACGTTATGATTTGCTGGAGCTTAATGGTTTCCATATGATCAGATCTCTGCTGAAGGGCAGATATCTACTGTCTGTGTTATCTAACTGTGCTCTACGGATTAAGGTGTGTCACCCATGATCCACTATGGGCCTCCCCTACTCAAACTGCTGTAGTACACAAGCCTTAGCTTATTGTGTTGCTAAAAGTGAGCACATGGTACATGAATATATGTACTCCAGCTAAGAACTTGAAGGCAGTTACATCTGACATAGGTAGTGTTTGTAGTGGCATTTTGGTGCAGAACAGTACTGAAGTTTGAAGTTCATCTTCCTATTGTATCCACTTAACTACATATTGATTTGGTCAGAGAAAGTTTTCAGTACACAGAAGGTGGACTCCTTCCAGAGGTCAGAGCTCTGTTCTGGGTGTGTGGAGATGGGCACCACTGTTTGGTTCTTTACACAGTTTAAAAAATACTTGTGGTGGGGACATTTGAGGTGTGTGGGACCCGATGAAATTCAGTTCATAGTAAAACTCTCCAGCCACATATGGAGTGAATGTGAGGTCCTGAGTACCAGTTGCTTTGATCTATTGATCTCTTCTTTTTGCATCTAGCTACTTGCTTATACAGACACAGCCATAGGGAAATCTCAATAACAAATGAAAACCAAACACGACGTTTCAATTTGGTGGA
Source organism: Corapipo altera (assembly GCF_003945725.1). Taxonomy (NCBI): domain Eukaryota; kingdom Metazoa; phylum Chordata; class Aves; order Passeriformes; family Pipridae; genus Corapipo; species Corapipo altera. The sequence goes on from NW_020884886.1 coordinate 5,002,269, forward strand.
ACAATACAAAGTGAGCCTTCTTTCCTTTATAGGTTCTTGTAGTACCCCCACTGTTATGTGAGACCAGATTCGGGAAGAGCATTAAGCACTTTAACTAATTTCATTCATGTCTTATCCACCCTCTCTGTCATTTTCTCCTTAGGCAAAGAACTGTACATACAGCGCTTTGTTTTGATTTCTTTTTTAGTTACTTAATTTATTTTATTTAATTGCCTGTTCCACACTGTGTTTGTATTAGAGTGAGCAGGTTGAAGAAACTATATTTTGGATTTTGGAAAAGAAGGATCAAACTTTTGATGGACTTTAGCTCCTGTGGGAATTTTTGACACTTTTTTCCTAGCAGAGGGAATTTTAACAATTAAAATAGGTATTAAAAAAATTCCATTCTGTGAAAATCTGAATGTATTTTACCTTTCACTCCTATCTGGGACAAAATGAAGGAAGAAATATTGGAATGTATAGTAGGGTTGAAATTGCAATTTGCATTCATCTTTAGTAACCAGAAAATATTGTTTACATAGTATACTTGCTATTTTGTGTTCAGCACTATTATTCCTCAAGTCCTTTGCCTTAAGCTTATTTGTACAGATAGAATGTTAGAGATAATGAGGAAAACCCAAAAAACAAAGTGAAAAATGGGTCATTTTCTTAATGCTGAGATTCAGAACATGAGGGAGGAGAAGGACAAGCAGCAGTTCACCCACAACAGCCACTTTTTTTTTTCTTTACGAATATATAATTTTGCCACAAAAAGTGGGGAACTGCATTTCTTTCTTTGTTATACAGATGCACAATTAAAATGAAGCTTTACATTCATATGATATAGAGGAAGAAACACAGCTAGAAACTGCAACTGACAAACAAAGCAAAACAAAATAAGAAAATGAAGTTTTTCTTATGGACTGTTGCATGTAAACAATGTCAGTATAGCAAGTGTCCTGGGTCTCAAACATTTAATTATGTAAAACTATGTGGCTCCTCTAAAAGTAATATTCCTATGTGAAGGATGTGGTTCCTCTTTTATGTTCTTCTACTAATTAAAAATAGAAAAAAAAGAAGATAGAGTTCACTTGAATCCAACAACCTTTAAAACTAGTATTTAACTGTCCAAAACCAGTACTGATTTCCTTAATGAACCTGCTGCTACCATTTTTTACTACCTTGAATTTATGGGGGAAGGAAGAGCCAATCACTAAGCAAACCTCGTGTTACTGTTTTCCCTACCTCTATAGTCCCATTATTATTTCTAATCACATACAATTAATCAGTGTCAGTGTCTGAAAAAAAGCTTATTGACGTTTGAGTAAAAGAGTAGAGATTTAGGTTAGATTTTAGAAAGAAATTCTTTACTGTGAGTGTGATGAGGCACTGGAACAAGTTAGCCAGAGAAGTTGTGGATGCCCCATCCCTAGGGGTGTTCAAGGCCAGGCTGGATGGAGGCCTGAGCAACCTGGTCTAGTGGAAGGTGTTCCTGACCATGCTAGAGGGTTGAAACCACGTGATCTTGAAAATTCCTTCCAATTCGAGCCATTCTATGATTCTATGACAGTTCAGGACCAAGGACAAGGAAAGACATAAAAACAGGGTCAAGGTCAGGGGGAGGTTGATGCAAGACTAGACACTACAACACTTACCTACAGCAAGGTCCTGCTCTTGAGCTTGTGTGCAGCCTGCACTGTGCAGGGGGAGACCAGGGGGAGCCCTCTCATAGTCCCTTCACAGCAGCCTGATCCAAGGTCACACACCTGTGACATATCAGAGGTGACCTGCAGCATAGGCAGATAAAGCCCTTGGTGGTGGGACACTACTGAAGAGGTTCATTAGAGATAATGATAGTTACAGGCTGAACAGGGCGGTTGGAACTTGTTGGTTTGCTCAAGACAGCAAACAAATAAAAGAAAATGCTTCAGTCCTTGTCTGAAATGACTACTCTTGAAATATAATCGAACATGCAGCTGAAAAATGTCAAACCATGTTTAGAAATGAGAAGGGAAAAAAGACATTTTGTTTGGTATAGTTGCCTGAATGTTATGTTTTGAAATTTTAATTAACTTTTCAAGATTTTGAATTTTCTTTAATAGTCAAGATGGGTACTGTTTTGGTTTGAGGTTTTGTCTTTGGCTGCTTTCTGATTTTTTTTGTTTTGCTCTCTCTACCAAACTCCGGATAAACCTATGTATATTTTTATCTTTTCAGGGTAATTACACAGAAAATTCTGGATATGAATTTTTTCTACAAAATAATTTTTTTTCTAACAACTAATATGAGCTGATTCAATAAGTGAATTTCTACAAAACCTTCCAAATACAGGTAGCTTTGCTGTGAGTCATGAACTTTGGCTTTCAATTACTTAATTACTGCACTTATAATTTTAGAGTAGATAATATAGTTATGAACTGCATTCTCACCTACAGCTCCTTTGTGGTTGTAATAACTGTAGAGGGATGATTTTTCTCTTTAAACAAGATTTTTCAGTGCAATTCCAAAGTCTCTGTAGACAAAACTGCAATACAGTAACACTTACAACCAAAGAAATATAGGTATTTGGAAGCTGTAGTTTGTATCTATATACACACACTTATTTCTAATATTTTTAAGGTAAACCAAAACAATTTTCATCAAATGAAAAATATGAAAATTGTTCTGTATTTTGCTTTTTCCTTAATACCACAAAGTGAATACTAAGAAATATGAGCAAAATTCAGTTCTAATGTCTGGGTTCACTGCATATTTACAAGATAAAAGGTTTACTTTTGTGGGTTTGAATCTCTTGACTCTTTCTTTTTATGTATACAAAAATACATACGTATTTACTGCTTTGATGACATTTTGATTAAATCAAACCCAGAGAGAGAAATTAGTAGGTTATTACCAGTTCATATACAATAAAGAAGTATTTCTTTTAAAATTTAAGTTCGCCTAATTTTGATGTTCCTTCTTTTGGTAATATATGTATAGGACTAAACTTGAAGAAAATGAACCAAGGTAAATGACTACATTAAAAATCTTTTTAAGCCATGTAAATTCATTACATTTTCAAACTAATCAAAATTCAACAAATAATATGATTTCTCCAGAATTTATGCTTTCAGGTCATGCATTTGAAATAAATTAATTTAATTTTCTGGTGCCTATCAACTCTTTGCTCAAGGTAGTATTTTTTAAGCAATTTGTAGACATGAAAAATATTTTTCAAGTTTGTCTCAGAATTTAGGTTATAGCCAACACTGCAACTTCTTTTTGGGAATCAGTGAGAATGATTTTCCAAATAATTCTTCAAGTGAGTATAAGCATACTTTTTTCTCTGGGAATAATGTGCTTCAGTATAATACAATTTAAGAGTTGAGATTCCCAAATGCTATTGAACCAAAGTTCCCCATGTTAGCCTGTAGCATACTATCATTTTAATCTATTATAAAAATTACTAATAAAAAGGAAAATTATGGAATAGTAGGATCCATTTCCAATATATTTCATTGGACTTAGAGAGAACGGCAAAAGGAATGTGTCTTCTTTATTCTGTATTTTATCTAATATGTCATATTACTCATATAAAACAGAACAGCAAGTTTCTTTAAAGCTGTAAATGTCAATGGCTCCGCTGAAGTTTTGTTTGATACTTCTGATTAAGGACTCTGGATAAGACAGAATACAGACCACAGAAGCATAAGTCTTTGTTTCACTGAACCGGCCCTCCACTTCAAGTGTTATCTCTCCTGGGTCAGAGCAGAGAAGGTCTACCCATGGCCTGAGCTCTGTGTTGCAGCCCATGTTATATATTCCTAACAGGCAAACTTAGGACCTGAGCCTGTATAGGAGTTTCCTGAGATGTTATGTTCACCCAGTGCAAAGGTGGATGAGAAAGGCAAACCAAGAAAGGTCACTATAAAAAGCAAACTGCTGTAGGTTTTCTAAATATCACAAAGCAAAACAAGTAGCTGAACTCCAAACAGACAAGCTTATCTGAGTCTTCAAAATAGAACTAACTATTACGTGTTGCAAGGACAACTATATATAGTGGCAAGGACTGCATCCTTTTTCTGTCGCTACAAATACATTTACCATTCTTCCTGAGGGAAAACTGTGTTAAATTTGGGATTAGCGTGAAGGGAAGTCTAGGTGACAAACTGTTTATGTATACTTTCTTATAGCATAGATGCTCAAAGAATATCCAGTAGCTGACAGTGGAACAGAGCTCAGTAAATAGCATATTTTCCTGATTGGTAGGAGAGGAGGAGAGGGAATAGGGGAACAGTAGTGTTCCCCTATGGTTTTTCATGCCATACATTGGCTCACACTTTCTCCATCTACTGGATAAACTGTGGAGAACATTTTCCTTTCCAACACCTGTGTCTCAAAGAGTGGTACAACACTGAAGTTACTCATATCTCAGACATCTCTTACAAGGCCTTTAAAACGCTGCCTTCACAGCTCCCAGAGTCCTCTGCTGATTTATGCTGTTCTCTACTACTCCATCGCCAGACCCAAGGCTTCAGTGTTGTTTGTTACAGAGTGAGAAGAAATGAGGTTTCAAAATCCCTGCTTTCTTCAGTCCCTGCAGCTTACAGAGTACTAATGGAATCAGACTGAAAAAAAAAATCTTAACTCATATAGTTCAAAAACTTTAAAAATAGATTATTATGGTGAGGCAAAAGTGACAGGAAGTTGATAACCTACACACTAAGTCTCAACTCAGCGTGAATCAAAATGACAGTTACGAAGTCTTGGAAAATGGCAACTGTAATGAAAACGTCTACTGACCCTTGACTAATAGTGTCAGCAACCCAGCAGTGCTTAATTATTAAAATCAACACATGTCCTACACTGACAGCCCAGTGTTTTGAACTGCACAGTTCTGCTGAAGAGGAGGAAACAATAAATAGAAGTGGTAAACCTCCCTTCTTTGTTCATTCTTCCTTTCTATTTCTGCTGATTCCCTTCCACAGTAGAGTTACAGGTCAGTATGACTATGTTCTCCAGGAATTTGTTAGGCTGTAAACTGCAACTGTCTGTTCATGGCTTAGGCAGGTATGCTCATCTCTGGGTCAGAAAGCAGCTGGATGGCTGAGCCCAGAGAGGGATGGTGAATGGTGCTACAGTCAGCTGGTAGCTGGTGACCTGTGGTGTTCCCCAGGGCTCAGTACTGGGGCTAGGCCTGTTAAGCTGTATGAAGTTCAACAAGGAGAAGTTCCAGGTCCTGCCCTTGGGTCACAACAGCCCCATAAAGCACTACAGGCTGGGAGCAGAGTGGCTGGAAAGCTGCCCAGCGGAAAAGCACCTGGGGGTACTGGTTCACAGCCAGCTGAATATGAGCCAGCAGTGTGCCCAGGTGACCAAGAAGGACAATAACACCCTGGATTGTATCAGAAATAATGTGACCAGCAGGACCAGGGCAGTGACTATCCCCCGTACTTGGCACTGGTGAGGTCACACCTTGAGTACTGTGCTGTTTTGGGCCTCACTGCAAGAAAGACATTGAGGTGCTGGAGCATGTTCAGAGAAGGGCAATGGAGCTGGTGAAGGGTCTTGAGCACAAGTTTGATGAGGAGAGGCTGAGGGAGCTGGAGGTGTTTAGCCTGGAGAAATGGAATCTGGGGAGAGACCTTAGTGCTCTCTACAACTACTGAAAGGAAAGGATGTTGCAGCCATGTGAGGGTCGACCTCTTCTTCCAGGCAACTAGAATTGGGATGAGAGTACATAGTCTTAAACTGCTCCAGGAGAGATTTAGGTTGGACATTAGGAAGAATTCTTTCACAGAAAAGGTGCCTGGATTGCCCAGGGAGGTGGTGGAGTCACTGTCCCCAAAAATGTTTAAGAAAGACTGGATATGGCACTTAGTGCTGTGGTGTAGTTGACATAGTGGGGTTAGGTTGTAGGTTGGACTTGATGATCTCAGATCATTTTTCCAACCTAATTGATTCTGCAATTCTGTAGTAAGGTGGCAACACTCCAGAATTTATTGAGATGGATGTAGAGGTGCTGGATCTCATGTGAGAGTTAGAACTACGTGTAGGTGTCAAGACCAGAGTCCATATAAAAAGAACCAAAGCAGTTGTACTTGGGCAGTAGTAGTGGGGAAACTCTTCTATCTTGAACAAGAGAAGAGACCAGCTGGGTCAGTGTCACTTAAATCAGGAGGCACCCTTCAGAGCAAGTGGGTTATGGAAGGAGACCACCCTAACCTCAATTCTGCACTACAGTTACTCCCACTTTGAAGTTCCAATCCTTAAAAACTGAGGATTGAGGAAATCTCTCAAAAACTGAGAGAAGTTTAACTTAAATATATTAATTTTGTCAGTGAGGCTGACGAAAATTCAAACAAAAATAAAATTCCTGACAAATGAAATGCCAGGTCCGTTCACGCCTTATTCTGTTATGATATGGCTTCCTCATGACAGTAATTTGAGGATGAAACCTGCTTTGTCACTAACCCTCCTGCAGGCTGTTTTTCTTTCATGGGAACCCAGCAGGGGTCCACACAGATCATCCAGCAGCACCCTGAGCTTGGTGATCAAAGAATCTCATTGCCGAGATTCTCAGTTCTGCAGAGAACAGTTATCTTGCAGTACAGATGCAATTCTTGAAACATGCTCAATAAAGTATCTTCTTGGAATTACAAAAGTCTTCTCAGAGAAGAGGACTTTAAAGACCAAATCACCTAGAAGTTTCTAAAAATGTCGTCAGAGATTTAGGAAAAATATAGAGAAACATCTCCTGTGTTTCACTGTGTGTCTTTCTGCTTTTCTTGTAAAGTAGAGGATTCAAAATAAAATTCCCTTATAATTTTGTCAGCAAGTTTTAGAATGTTCTTCTGCATTTAGAATCTTGAATATCAACCTGAATAAGTAAAAAAAAACATTTTGAAACATAATAGCAATCATTTTACCAATACAAGGAAAATGTATTCATTTATTATGCCTTTAAAGCATATACCTTTGTTGGCAAAGATAATCAGAAATATTTTATGCTGCATCAAGTGCAAAAGCATATATTGTGATAAATACTGTAAATATTATAAAACTGGAGAAAAATTGTCACTACAGCTCACAGATGCTTTTTTTTAATGCTATCTTTACTTAAAACATACGAATGCACTAAACTCTCATTTAGTTCTGTCTTTACCCCTCAGATCACAGTATGGTGTTTCAGCAGTGGGCTTTTTGGTGAGTTGAAGACTCTAATGTGACTTCTGTTTTAATAAATACTGTGCTTCATTTTTTAAACTTGTGCTCATTCTAATACCATAATCTGCATTCCCTATAGATGGAAATAAAGAAGTATTGCAATGAATTAAAGTCTATTAATTCCAGTGTGAAAGGTCATCCATTACTCTTCTATCTAGAACAATACATTAAAAAAATAATAAAAGAAAACTGAAAGGAAATCACTTTATCTTGATTTAGCATTCTTTTTAATATGTTATTGGCAACCTGTCTCTAACAGTAACATAGTACAGAGCAGGTATCTCCCCTCTAATTTTGTTTTAGGATAAATATTAAAAGACTCAAAACACAAGGTGCTAAATTTACCAGGTTTGTGACTTCTCTGGCTTCAGTGTTTTATTCCACAGCTGAATTTGGTGCATTTAGGAAGCTTTGTGGTTTGCTACTGTACAGCTGAATCTCCTTTCTTAAACATTCTTCTGCAGCTGACACGCATACTAAGCAATACAGCTGCAGCCATCTGTAAAAGCTTGGAATTAATTTTCCTCTTTATTGCTACAGCTTATATCATTCTGCCTTTCCCTCTATATTTATAATATAGAAAATTTTCTCATTCCTTGAGAAAGCATTAGAGTTAGTTTCCTTCCTTTTATTATTACTTGTCAGTAAAGTAATCAATGCAACTCTTATCATTGGTACACACACTAACTACAGTATGAGCACTGTCAGAAAAAATTTACTGAATGGTAAGTTAAATCAAGACATAAAACAAATCTTTTCTGTTTTGCTGATGAAAATCTGAGCCTAGGAAATAAAAATAAAAGAGGCAGAACATTACAGATGAGTATGTGGAGTAAAGGGATGAATAAGAAAAACAAGTTAAGGAAAATGAAAGCTACTATATAGAATAAGCAGAAGTCTTTGGAAAAAATGCATCATTTTTGTTATCCTATTAAGTTCTAAAATGCATGTGTGACTACTCATCAAAATCCATCTTTTCAGTTGAAAAAGTCACAGATGGGAAACATTTATGTAAAGAAAGCTGAGGAAAATATAAGAATTTTTTGTTTTGTTTTTAAAATCCTGATTTAGGACTAACACATCCATGATCAAAATATCACTTTCCCCAGGTTTCAAAAGAAGAATAACCCTAGAACAGGAAGGGGCTTAGGCTAACAATTAAAAGTTCTTTCTGAATCAAGTATTTAATTTTTACTGAACTTGTATTAGTGTGGTGATTGGGTAACTGATTGATTGGATCAAATTATGTTTTGGAGATCACATTAACACCACAACTGAATTCTATGGAGGAGTCTTCCCTACATGTATATATATACACACATATATGTATCTGTGTGTTGTCCAGTATCCATTTCACAGAGAGACAGATGAATGTCAGTCACCTGACTGAGGCTATATTCTCCTTCTGTTCTGACATCCTTGCACCTTTCTACTTGAAAGAAGTGAGAGGAACAAGAATAATTAAGACTGTGCTTGGTGATGATTGCTATTTATCTTAGCTGTTTCTATTCATGTGGAGTTTTGGGCACTGCAATATAAGAAGGATATCAAGCTATTAGAGAGTGTCCAAAGGAGGGCAACAAAGATGGTGAAGGGCTTTGAGGGGAAGCCATATGAGGAGTGGCTGAGGTCACTTGGTCTGTTCAGCTTGGAGGAGACTGAGACTTCATTGCAGTTACAACTTCCTCATGAGGGTGATGCCTCAGAGCTTTTTTTTTTTTTTTTTAACTTTTGTAGATTTTAGAAGTAGTTGTGTAGTGAATGTAAATTTTAATGTAGCTGTAACATAATGTTTACATATACTAAACCCTATTACCCCGTTCCATATCAATCCCTCTAAATTCTGTTAGCGTATTTAGACTTCCTTCAAGGTAGGCCTTCTTTCTGTTTAAGAACATTTGCACCCTGGCTTGAACAACAAGATACATCATAATCAAAGCATCCTTCAAAACCCAGAACTTTGGAGGAGCTCCAAGGACTGGACGTGCTGTGACAAAAAGATGGGGAAGAGGGGGTCCCAGAGCCTCCTGCCTCAGTTTCCAGAGGGGTGTGCCAGGGGGAGGACCTGAGGGGTGGATAGATCTGGGATTGGTTGGGATAATACCTTAAATTGTGGAACACCCTTGGACACAGGCCTGAGATTAAAGGACTTACTCTCTTTATCTTATCTCCTACACTAAATTGGCCCGGAGTCCTTTTTTCTGTGGTCTCTTAAGGCAACAAGGGGAAGAGGAGGGGCAGGCACTGATCTCTTCTCTGTAGTGACCAGTGACAAAACCTGAGAGAATGGCCTGAAGTTGTGTCAGGGGAAGTTTAGGATAGATATTAGAAAAAGGTTCTTTACTCAGGGAGCAGTTGAGCACCGGAACAGGCTCCCCAGGGAAGTGGTCACAGCACTAAGACTGACAGAGTTCAAGAATTGTTTGGACAATACTCTCAGGTACATGGTGTGACTCTTGGTGATGATCCTGTGCAGGGCCAGGAGCTGGACTCAATGATCCTTGTGTGACCCTTCCAACTTGGCATATTCTCTTATTCTGTGATTTTGTGATTCCTTTAGTCTTCATAGCATCATTGACCATACTTGCTGTATCAGCCTTATGGGGTACAGGCTATCACTGTGGATATTTTTAGGCTCTTTGCCTAGCATGCTGGCATCCCTGAATCCCATTCTTTAGGTGAATAATTCTTGCTTGTCATTGTATAGGGAGGCTTGGACTAGAATTACCCCTGAAATGAGCAGAATGGTATCTAAAATGTGATTGATGCTGTGATGTTTATGAATAAGTCCTAAGTGAGCTCACACATGAAGATTTTAACAAAGCAGAGAACTGACTCAGCTCTTTTCATCCTGTGTCTGTACCTCATCTCCATTTCCACAGACATATCCTTGCAGCCTCATGCAGGCTGCTCAGCAATACGCAACACAGGCACTACCCTCTCCACTTCTGCATGCAGTGCTCCACTAAGTGAGCATTACCCTTTCTGTGAACAGAGCTGAAAGAAGGTATTTTCTGTAACACAACATATTTCCTTACAAAATTTAAACTTCATAGTAGTTTAGTATTAAATATTTTAACTTAAGTATGCTGGAAGAAGGAAATGTTTCCTTGGGGTAGTGTTTCAAAATCATGTCTAAACTGTTCTTCCTTTCTGTATTACGTGGAAAAGCATTATTCTCATTTCATTCTCTACCTAATGTTTTTTACACAACCAAGAGTGAGTGAATTACTGGTGACTACATTTTCTGGAGCAAATACATTTTCTGCTTGATGTGGCAGATAATAATAAAAGTATTGAACATGTTTGCACCTTGTCCTTCAAAGGAGGATGAAAATCATTTCTACATTCTAATGCTGAAATATTTCAGAGTACTTCCAGTGATATAAAAGGTCATTCCTTTTTTACAATATAGCCATCTTACAAATGAAATCTATCCAAGTGCTAAGAAATTTGAAATCAAATATTTCTTAATTAAAGTTATCATTGCTATATATATCACCACATGTTCTGTACCTGCAGTGGTGCAGTAGGACTGTTTGTGGAGGTAGGGGAAAATAACACGGAAGGGATTAATGAACTGTATTAGGACAAAAGCAAACCAACCTCTGAACAAGCCTAATATAATCCAGTGCTTCCACTGATGTCCTCATATCGTGAAATCCCTGCAGACAGTGGTTGGCACTAGTGGGGTGCTGAGACGGGTCTCAAGACAAAGAAAATCAGAGCCTGATTACCAGACACTTTTTCCCAAAGAATATCTATCAGCCTATTCCTCAACTCCACGCTACTCTTTTCCATCCTGATTGCTGCCTTTAGCAGTGCATTCCATTGTTTTAGCTATCACAAAACTAAAAGATATTTAATTCTCTCATTATCCAACTGAAGCAAAAAGTGGCACTTTTATCTCGCAGTTCAAGCTGATAATTATCCCCTCTCTCAATTTCTGCTTGTCCCATGGGGGTAAGCAACCCTATCATCTCCCCTTTTGCTAACCTAACCTTCTGCTCTTCTCATGCCTGTCACATTTTTTCTCAAATTGTCTCATATTGTCTCAAATTTAACATAATCAAGAGAAACTCAGAGCAGTTGTCTGCAGCAAGTATTTAGCCTGAGGTGGTTGCATCTGTTCCAAATCTGGAGCAGGCCTTGTAAGCTTGCAAGCTTGTTTGTTTCCTACCAGCTGTATCAGTTGGTCTAATAAAGATTATTGCAGTTCCTACAAATATAGCTTCATTTATACACTTAGACAGTCTTGGCAGCAGCATAGAGACTCATCAACAAATGTATACATAAGTATGTGGAAAATTTGATGACTCACACAAATGCATGTATATATGTAGCTGAAGCGTTTTCAACAATGGATCAAGCTAGAAAAAAAATCATTAATTTGGAGTTCAATTTATTTGCTTCATTCTCTGATTCAATATAATTTATTTAAAATATTATTTTAATTTACTTTGGATTGTTTTTACTGCTTCAAGATAAAATTAGCCATAGTCTCCAAAAGCTTTAACTGCTTCGAGGTAAAAAGTATCAATGTTTCAAAATGAAATGTGTCAGCCTGAAGCTGGCTGATGAACATTATCCAAATTAGCTTATTTGAACTAGGATTTTCAAAAGAAAAAAACCCTAGTTTCAGTCTAACAAAGATTTTTGGCAAACTTGCTGATGCTAAAAGAAAACAACTTCTGCTGATGTGTGTATAAAAGATGTTATAAAAAAGTAGGGAAATTGCAAAATCTTGTCATCAAAACAATATCTGGTTCGTAAGATGGGATTTTCCTGCTTCAGTACCCATCAGCTGAGCTTGAATGAAGGCGCTTTTTTTAAGGAAATAGACTTTGCTTTCCGTTTTGTCAACACTGAGGGTGATTTTCTGTTATGGGCTTACAGCTGGAATTTTTTCTTATATTTTGTAACTTCATCCTAAAATAAACAGTTATCAAATAAGCTAACGGTAGCTTCTGGTGGTTTTACATACAGGTGCTACAAAAATCTATACTCTTCAGTCGCAGGTATGTAAAACTATCTGTCAATGTTTTCATATGCATTCATGTGTCACATATACAGACACAACAAAATGCATTTAAGAAACTAGGAGTTGGGAAAAAACTGAATTGATGAGATCAGAGAAATTTGTTGTTAGACTGAAGTTGTAGTAATGAGGATATATCAGTGAAGAGCAATGACATTTGAAATTAACTTTTTTCAAGGAAAGTACTTTTTTTTGAGCAAGATTGTAGTCAGAGTCTCAATTAAAATTCTTTGTCCTAGTTAAACAGCAGACATGAATGACAGCCAACTCCAAAGACATACAAGATATAATCAGTCAGTTCTGTCACTGTGTTCATTCATGCCTGTTTTTCTGATAAAGCAAGCTTATACTACATATGCAGCCCTCAATTAAACATACATAGTTTACTGGAATTATCTTGCTAATTAAACAATCATGAACATATAATAGCTTAGAACTCTTTGGAAGGTAGAAAAAAAGTAGGATTCATACTGTCTTTTGATCCTTGTTTTCTAGTGTCATAGAAGCTATGAGCCAAACAGTGACTGGATACTTGCCACTTGAAAGCAAGTAAAAGTATGAGGTATAATGTACATATTTAAATATTTGTGTTATATTATGTTCTGTCATTTTTCAGGACAGCCCAGAAAGTCAGGTATGTGTGTATATGGCTCTTCAAAGGCACATAGAATTTACAACAATAGGGCACATGAAGTACTCTGTGCTAAACACCACAATACACATTTACTAATTATTAGAAGTATCTTCAAGGAAAATAAGATGCTCTGCTTTTAAAATATATTAATAACACACAAGAGGTAGCTGAGCAACATGCTTGGCTTTTGGCGTTGGAGTCATCATAGCACCATGAAGCTTCACTTCATCTCTTAGTCTACTTTTGCATAGATTAGACTAGACTAGGCTAGAATATTTCAATTGGAGGGGACTTACAACAATCTTCCAGTGCAACTGCCTGACCACTTCATGTCTGAGCAAAATTTAAAGCCTGTAATCAAGGACATTGTTCAAATGCCTCTTAAACACTTTAGATGCTTGGGGCATTGACCACCTCTCAAGAGCTTGTTCCAGTGTTTGATCACCCTGTTGGTAAAGAAATGTCTCCTGACGTCGAGCCTAAACTTCTTCTGGCACAGCTCTGAACCATTCCCACTTGTCCTATCACTGGATCCCAAGCAGAAGAGATTGGCACCAGCTTTGTTGCCCTCCTCTGGATGCATTCAGAGACCTGAATATCCTCCTTAAATCACGGGGCCTAGCACAGCACACATCATTCCAGGTGAGGCCACACTGGCACTAAGCACAGCAGGACAGTCACTTGTATTTTGACCACCTGGTCATGCTGTGTTTGATGCATCGCAGAATGGGGTTTGCCCTCTGGGCTGCCAGGGCCATTGTTGGCTCGCACTGAGCTGCTGTTGGCCAGCACTCCCAGATCCTTCCTGCAGGACTGTTCTCCAGCCACTCCTCTCCCCATTTATACTTGTGCCTGGTGTTACTCTGTCCATTCTAGACTCAGAATTTAGCATTTGGTCTTATTACATTTAATGCCACTGATGAAATGGACTGGTACACTACTTTGTTTTGATTCAATGATGCAGTGATACGCTGCTTTACTTTGATGCAAAGCACCTCAGTAATGTAAAGGCAAATGTTTAAGTAGAATATTTGTGGCTGGCTGGATGATCACTCTCCTAGCTGGGTTACACACTGTGTATTGAAGGTTCAAACTGGCAACCTTGACCATTAGTGCATAACATGCCTAGAGAGGCCAGTGGGAACAAAGTGGTAGACCTCTGCAAACAATGCCTGCCAAATCTGGTGCCAAATGAGAATATAATTATGTGGCCCAATATGGGCCCAAAATAAACATTTCATCTGACACTGAATTTACAGTTCCACAACAAACCTCAGGCTTGCAGCACACACAGGTCTAAATCACTGCAGAAACTGTTAAGCAGACCTCCATCTAGACTGTGACTGACACTGTTCAGCTGGGAGTTATGACTGTATTACAAGAGAGGTTGTTCTTTCTCTTTGGGTGGCAAAGTTTTCATGAGAGTACTGTCATAGGGTCAATAACTAGATGTAATTTTGGAAGGATGCAAAATGACAAATTAAAAAGTGGAATGACATCTGATGACATTAAATTGTCTAAGCATTTGAATGAGCAGACTATAGTGCAAGATTAGAAAACTTCCCAGGAAATACCATTCACAGTTTTCTCTGTTGTGTATTGCCCATTTAGACCTTTATTTAACAATAAAGACAATGCTAAATTAAATTGAAAATGTTGTCCTTCCTCTTGAGAAAACAAAGTTAAATACAATTATACTAATCTTTTAAAGCCAAAATTGAACATTGTACACGTTAAAGGTAATTGTTTTGCATTACAGAAAAGGTCAGGCTTAGCTTCAAAAAGCATCAGCTGCCTTTCTCTTTCATTAATATAAAATATCTTTTTAACCTTTAAAAATTTAAGATCAAATTCTCAGGGTCCCAAATCTCGTCGTTTCATGAAAGTGCTTGTGCCCTCTACATACTTTTAGCAGGATCATGCTGGATTGATAAGGAAAGCTAGAGAAATACTTTGTAGCAACATGAACAGAAATGGGTTTTGGAAAGCAATACTACAACGCCTCACTGCCTTGCTATAATATTCTTTTTCTAGTCTATCACACATGTCATAAGGAAACCATTGTTTAGGGAAGAAGAAAATACTGCCCTTTTTGTTGAATGTGTTCCTTCACATGGCCATATTAGAATGACCACTTTTTAGCTGGATCTCTTGAGCTGCCTAAAAATCAAGATGCAAAAGTACACAGCACTGTACTTTGTTGTTTGGAAACTTAAGGATGAAGATGTTTTCACTATGGGTATTGTCTTTTCTGGAATATTATAAATCACAGACCATCAAGTTGCCATCCAGAACCACTTAATTTTTGATTCCCTTATGCCTGCAGCTCTATCTTGATCCCGTGGATGCTGACAAGGAGTTCCCACCACAAGGTGGGATCAGACCTTTTGGTAGGCTTGACTTGATATGTGGGGTCTCCACATGTGATAGGACTGCTTTTGCCTGCACCTTGAGACTTTTGAAATGGTATAAAAGACAGAGGACTGTCCAGACGATGAAGTATTGCGTAAGCAGTGCTTTATAATGTAGGTCAATGTGTGATGTAAACGCTGTGGTCCAAATCATCAAAACTGCTCATTGAAGGAGAAGAGGAAAAGGGTGCTGTAAAAGCCAATTGATGACCACATTTCCTCTTCTTGAGGTACTCTCAAGGTTAGGAAGTGGCCTCTCCAGTACAGGGGATGCTAAAGCAGTAGACAGTATTTTCTGAGCTCCATGTTCTCCTGCAGGGAATACCAGTTCTTCCCTGAGCAACATGAAATATCATAGTGCAGATTAATTACATTGCCTTTGCTGTTATTCCTGTTTTCCTGGAGATAGAGGTTTCAGTTTTCCAGAATTTTATACTTTTCATTTGTAACAAATGCAACAGAGCAGCAGCACATCATTCTGAATGGAAGAATCCACACAGGTGTCAGCACCTGTAGAAGGTATAAATATTCAGGTTAGTCTTTTAAATGAAAATTGCCAATATAGAGTTGCTTGCTCTGAAATACAAGTTCATCATCACTAGAAGTAGCTGAAAGTGTCAAAATTAATTATCAGTATGTTTTCTTGATTTTAAAATATTTGCTTTGTTAAAATTTTTTTGGGTTTTAACATTTTAAGATATTATGTTTCTTTCTGATCCATAAGAAAGTGTATTTCACTTTAAGGAAAATATGAGGCAACAAAAAAAATGTTTTCTGTCCTCCTGGAGCTTTGATGGTCTTCTGGCATGACATTTTATTCACCACTGCATAACTGCAGCTAGCATGGCAGTGCCTGAATTCAAATTTATGGAATTACACAGGTATAAAACTGAATCACTCTAGTGATTAATTAAACCCACTGAATTACAATGAAAGGTGAATCTAGGACTCTGGAAAGGACTTTTGTACAGGAATGCTGGCAGAAACACTTTTCAAGTAAAGATAGGTTTCATCTTCTAAGTGTTTTATTTCAATTGATTGTGTCACACCCACAGAGGAGAAAGCACTTTACCTTTCAAGTTATCAGTTGCAAAGCTCATAAGTTAAAGACCCAGACTGAAATATACTGCCATCCCTATTGACTCATATATGCTGTTCTTTATGACATGTTATATGAAAATGTTCTAAATATTACATTCAGTGCTGCCAAGTTGGAATAAATTCGCCCAAGTTGTTAATCTTTACTATAAGTTTAGAATAGCATTTTCTTGGCGAGATTCTACTTTCATGTTTTTTTGTTTTTGTTTTTTTTGCAGAGCTCTGCAATATTCTTAATTTCTTTCTGCTAACAACAGGAAATAATTACCTTCTAGTATTGCTATTTTATTCATTGAAAACTGACACTTCCTTCTGTTTTAGCATCAGTTCATTGTCATGCTTTAATTAACCTGGCATGATGGTCTCAGTACAGCCCCAAATAAAATTGACATCAAACACTCATATGGAATTGTTCTATGAAATAGCTTCAGTGATGAACACATACCATATGGTAGTCTTTAAAAATAAAACCTGCCAAGGAGCATATTTAATGTGACTATCCTGGCATTCTCATAAGGACTGTAAAAACTGAAAATAATTCTGAGCACTGCTCACTTCAGAGGATCACAAAATATTTTATACAAACTATCTATCTTTCTAAAATCAGCTCACCTACCACTTAGAGCAGCCATTTCTGCAGTGAAATGCAGCAGCTCTTGCAGTAAAGCACAGCAAATTGGAACAGCAATTTTAGGGCAGGTAATGAAGACAAATTGTGTATCTTGTTTAAACTGCAGGGGCAGAAGGTAATTACCCAAATTTGGAGCCAGCTGAGATACCAGACCTAACACCTCTCTTGCAAGAATGTGTCAGTCATGATTTTATAGCTGGGTAACATTAAAGAGCACATGAGTAAAACTTGGTATTTAACACCAATCTGGTAAACAAGTTGGATTCTGGGGGAGAAGAGTTCCTGCTCACGTTTATGTGTGCAATAAAATCAGTCATGTCTTTACTGTACCACATTGCTCGTTAGATGAGAATTTAGAATTGATTTTATGGGTATAATCTAAAGTCCACTGAAATCAGTAGAAAAACATTGAGTAGCTTTGGATCAGATCTTCTGTCAGCTCTGGTTTGTTAGAGAGGGGAATTGTACTCTATTACCTTCTCGCAGTTGTATATTGAAATATGGGAATGGTAGGTTCGCAAGAGCAACACAGCCAATCAAGGCAGAAATTTTTTCTTTAATGATACTCATATTTTCTCTACTCATATTTTTCCAGCATCTTGCCGCACCAGCTGCTTGGCTGGACTATTCCAAGGGTTTCTGTGGCTGCTCCTAGCTAATGTACATAGCTCTCTGCAATGCGTGTACTGTTAGGTTTACAAGATCCAACTTACAATGTTTTACACCCTTTCAAAACTCAGTAAAGACAGAGGAAAGTGGTTCATCCTATATAGGGTTTGAATTACCCTTTGGAGTTGTTCCTATGTAATGACAAAGGAAGGAGCCACCATCACCCACTGTCCTAAATCAGCAGTTCAGTTTAGTTATCTCCAGTCCTCAGATCTGTCAGCAGTATCATGCAGCATATTGATCAGTCAAAGGTTGGACTCAATGATCTTGGAGGTCTTCTATAACCTAAATTATTCACTTCACCTTACTTTACAATATAAGAAACTTGCATCATCTATCTTACCAGTTTTGCTTGCATTGTCAAGCCCTGTAGTAGCATTACAACTACTATTGACAGTTTATCATCAAACATTTCATGCATTTCTTCTATTCTGATTAAAACATGAGCACAATGACCTTCTTCCTTTCTGAAAATATTCTTTCCTTTTTAGTTTTTTTTAAAAAATACACTTACCTGCAGGGAGAAAAAAGAGCTTAACGATTGCAAAACTAGCTTTTGTAGCACGGTATTGTCCCCTTTAAGGAGATTCATGTTTCTCAGTTACAAATCATTGGAGTCACCCACTTTAGCATTCTTCCATTTACCTGAAACATATTTTTTAACAAATCCTTTTAATTGGCGCAGCCAAGTTCCTGGCTGGATTTAAATAACAAAAACAGGAGCAAAATTTGGTGGTAATTTATGATTATTTTCCATCTTAATTCACCTCTGAAGATAACCGAAGGAAAAAAAATGGTAAAAAAATCATCTCAACGAACAGCTTTAACAATTACAATTGTACTCCTAAAGGAGAATACAAAGTCAGTAAGGGGGAAAAACTCCTTGTGTTCCCTGAGGTTAGCCTCATTAAAGTTGCTTTCCTGATTATTCAGGATTTCTGTAAGTACTTTCAACTTAAACATTTGAAGATCCCTGTAGCTGTCAAGAGTCTGAAAGCTTTACTGATGCTCACCCCTGTGGAGAACTTAAATGTTTTCCTTCTTTTCAAATTCAAATGGTATTTCATAGCCAGACAGGATTCACCTTTAGCCATTCCCTTCTTTTATTTTAAAATCCAAGGTACCTAGACTGACATGTACATCTTCACGGAGCCTCACTGAAACCATGGGGCTGTGCTGATGTGGTGTTTCACTTGCAAGGAATTGGATCAGAATTGATCCATTGCTGTCTCTAACTGTTCTCATTTATATGCCATAGGTAATGCCAGAGCGCATAACTTTTTGCCCTCCTGTTCTAAATGCCATCTCTTTAAGCCTGATTACATTAAGATTTTTGGTCTGGTTCTGTATCTACATGAACATAAGTATAATGCAAAGAAGACCACCCCTCTGAGGACAGTATCTAGCTTTTACATTAACTAGAGCAACTGATATTGATGTTAATTCATTCCCTATTTTAGCAAAGATTTTAGTAATTTAAGCATATACACACATATTTTCAAAGTATAGAGTAAATAGGATCATCTGGCAGGAGGATAACAGCAACAGTGAATATCACATCAAGCTGCAAAAAAAGTAGGGATTTGGGTTTCAGTTTAGTTTTATTTTACTTTTAAATAAATGACTGTACTTTCAACCCTTCTTAAGGTCCAGTATGGACAACTGTCAGGCTCTAATTTATATCTGTGGTTACATTCTAAGACTAATTTTCAGGGAGTGTCCACACTTTGCCACTTCTAAGCAATATTACAAGTTTGGATCTAAATCTCAGCCATACAGAAGTTTGAAAGTGGACAGGTTTAATTTATGACAAAGAGGTCTGAAATTAAAGCCTGATAGCAGCCAGGATCCATCAGGCAAGGCTCTTCCCAAGTCTGAAGCTTAGTATGCCCATAGTCTTCACCAAGTGGGACTTGAGCCTCAGCCTATTTTGATGAATAGAAAGAGGCAACTTCCTTTCTTGAGTAAATTTGGGATCTTGAATATCTAATGTTTGTGAAAGACTTGAAATGTAGTTTTTCAGAATTGAGTGGTAGAATAAGAAAGGATCAGGTGTAGTGAAGATGCCTGGGGATTGTATCTGTCTTACAATGTCATCTAACTGATAAATGTATTCCAGATAAGATGATGTGGGCCTTGCTGTTTTGTCTTAACGATTCCCAAGAATCCCAGAAAGCACTGGTCATGTAGGAGTCTAGTCAACATTGATTCCCCCTTGTCCATTTCTCTTAACCCAAGCAGCAGGCCTGTGAGGCAAACCAGAGCTTGTCAGCATTTGGTTGAAATCTATAAGTCAGATGTTTGAACTATGAACCTGCTGCAGCTTTTAAACATATCTTTACTGTGCATTCTTGTCTCAATAAATATAAATATTTCACTCCCAGTGTAGGTGAAGTATCTTCATACTTTCTTGTACTTTTGTAGCAGATAAAAGAAGAGGAATAAAGCCCAAATATATGGTGGCAAAGAACAGAGAGTGTAGCTAAGCAGGCTTGCTAAAGAAAATTGTGAAACAAACTGCCTGAAGTACAAACACAGCCTGTATCTGAGCAGGAAAGGGACAGATATAAAGAAAACAAAATGAAAGTTCTTTCATCCTTGTTCTTTACCTAACTATATCTAATCATGCTTTCGTTTGTTTTACAGAATGACAAATTAATTCCATGTTATTTCAAGTGCTGGCTTTTTTCCATTTTTATATTTATTTCACAAGAACTTGTATCTGTGGCTAGAAATATAGTTACCCAGTTGGAGCTTATTTTTAACTAGCTGTAGAGTGATAATGAATATGCTAACATATTCTAAGACTCCCTAGTTTTGATTTTCAGCCTTAGCATAAATGTAACCAAAAAAAAATCATATAGAGCTGCTTACACTTCATTGTAACTGATGTAATTCTGCTAGAAATTACATCTGGCATAATAAAAAGTGAAACCTTGGGGAAGATGGTTGATGAGTTACAGGTCAGCATACACTGACCTAAATTAGGACTGCCATAGTCCAGCCTTATGGGTGGTGAGTTGGTTATGGCAGCAGTGCTCCTGCAGGCAACCATTCAGGGGTAGATTTGGTTAAACACAGACCTGCTGCAACAGCACTGGTTTAGCACCTATGGGATTGCCATGCCAAATAGATCTTCAAAAGAATAGCCTCTGAAAAGTTCAAAGAATGGTCCAGGAAAACTTCTGACAGGACTTTTGAATTGCATAGGGAGACACATAGCATTTTAGTGATGCCTGAAAGGAAGTTTCTACATAGGTTTTCTATATGTTTTTAAAAGGACCTTTCAAACATGCTCCGCAAGGGCCAAGGAATCTCCACCATCAGGTGAACTTAACATACCCTCAGCTCACAAAGCCCAGCCACCACAGCTGCAAGCCATAGTGTGGCATTTTGGGAAATTTTCTGGAGTGGCTACTGGTGAGGAAGGTGCTGGAGCCTGAAGTGCTGGACCCTCCTCCCAGGTCTACTTCTGGGAACAGCAGTAAGGGGCACTGGTAAATGAAGTTTTCAATGGCCTGCTCCTGTGTGGAGGTCTTATGAAGCCACAGAATATCAGTCCAACAAACGCTGTCATTCTTGGAGACCTCTGCCAGCCTGGTCATGGTCTGCTTTTTACACAAGAGAACTGTGTTCACACATTGCAAATAACTCTGAAACTGTGTAAACATCAACAAGCAATGTATTTGTCTTTGGGGATTTTTAACAACTAAGTGTTTTTTAAATGGTTGTGATTTTTCTAACTTATCAAATATTTAAATTGATTGATGAAATTTTTTTGCATGTTTGCTTTTTTAGATAGCTAATAGACATCCAGAGAAGGAGGATGGAAAAAAGAAACCTCTCTTCCCTTCCATGAGGTTTCTGAAAATTACATCTCAGTTTATAAAAGACTAATGGTCTCCAGTTCTCTCAGAGGAAGGCCAAATTGCGGGTCCAGCTGCATAAATACCTACTATGCATATTGATCACAGTAATATAAAAACAATGTATCACTGAACATTTAAAATATTGTGGTTCTTATACTACACACATAAAAATAAACATACATGTTTTATCTATGTTATATTATAAAATTAATCATCTACATTTGCACATTAATTATATTATTAATAATAATTTATGGTATTAATATGAAATAAATAATATGCAGATATTCTCTGCATAAAGCAGGCAAATATAAATCTCTTTGCTGGTTAAAAAATCAAACTTTTTTCATAAAAATATATTTCAGTTATGAAAAATTCAGACAAGGAGATGAGCCCACAGGGAACAGAGATGAAACGCAGTCAAAATATAACTCCAGTGATAAACAGCAGCAGCCCGTCAGAATTGAAATATTTTTTATTTTTTAACCAAACATTTTATCTGCAGATTTTATTTGTTTTTTTGAGCAGCTCCTTACCAACACACACACACTCTTTTCTGGAATAAATAGGAAATTGTTACATAAAATAACAGCATTCCAAATTTACCTCTGAAAAACTGGGTTAAATGACATTGCATAGTGATCTTAATGCATCAGATATTAGGGAGGAACACATGGGGTGGTGCAGGCTTACTGAGAGGGAATGAGCCTGTGTTTTTGGTCTTCCATTTTGTAATTAGTCATGAAAAACACAGAGACCAGAAGAAGGAGGAGGACATCCTGTTGGACTGGGCATATTGAGGAATATTGGTTGTTTAATGAAAAGGCTCTTATTTGAAGTGTTTCTCTACATTGGTCTTTTGAACAAGTAATAGTTTTTAAAAGCCCCATATCCACTCTAAGTGCAAAAGATAATTAGTGTTAAATATCACTTCTTTAAACTGCCAGTGATTAAACACCATTAATGACAAGGAAATAAGAGGCCTCTATCCCAACCAAACACAAGTGTAAGTTCTGTGTTCTTTAACTAAGAAGAATATGGAAACACACAGGGTTGTTCCCCATCCGCTTGGAAAAAACCCACATGCCTTTGTATGTGAGAATATCACAAAGTAAAAATCCAGTGCTATCACATAGGTCCTTAAAATGCATTGTCAACTTTGAAAATTCAAGACAAAACAACAGACACAAATCATTGCAAAACTGAAATTGCCATGCAGCATTTTCAGTTTCATTTATATGTAAACAAAACATTAAGTTTACTCTAGTGACATGTATATGCTATAATTTAAACAACGTTTTTGTAAAATCTTTTAATAAATATCCAGTCAATTAAGTATTCAAACCGTATGGAGGTTGGCAAAGTATTTATATACCTTTTTTTTTTGCAGCATAAAAGAAAATAAAACAAAAATTCTGAAGGAGTAAAGGATTTATTTAAACATCAGTCTGCAGGAGAGCAGGGTCTTAAGTGTTTATATTAGAAGGTTGCTTACTGAACTGTAAGAAAGCTGTAACTAAAATGTAAAATGTAAAATGTAAAAAACTCACTCAACCTCAGTGGAAATTAAATGCTGTATTGAAACATCTCTGAATAAAGAAGAAATTATGTTGGAGCTTTATTGCATGCCTAATAAACCAGCTACCAAAGAATTTAATGTATTTGTATTGGTGAGATAGGCTCAGGACAGCCCTTAGCAAGCAGTAACAGTTCTACATCAGAAACCCTCAGGACAAGAGGCTATAGTAGCAGCCAGGACAGACCATAAGGAAGCTTTGTGCGATCCCATATACTTTTGCATATGGTCAAGGTAGTGCCTTTACAGGTAGTATGACTGCTCTCTGCACACAAGCCTTTTTGGAGTGCTTTGATGCATCCCCAGCTTTCCCGAGAAAATTATGTTCCTTAGAAGAAGGGGATTATCTGTGCACGTGAAGAATGTGGTTCTCATCCACAGCTGGCTGATAACTCCAAGCTGTTATACTGATTGTTTATGCAGCAACTCATCACACAGCGCTTGCTGGCCAAAGGCCCTCAGTACTCAGGGGGTCTTTAGGGCATGTTGAGGGCAATGAGGATTTCTGGGTGTATGGTGGGTACTGATGAAAGTTTTGATACTGCTGCAGAAGGTGCAAAAAAATACAAGGTGGTGCTGACTCACCACCTGAATAGACTTTCTATGTGGGGCCTATCAGAAAGAGAGATGTGTGGTAGCCTTACATCTGAAAAGCTTTTTATACCATTTCCTGCCAGCTCAGTTCTTAGAAAATATTTTCTCATCTTTTTTAATATTTTTTTCATATGGAATGCATTACTGGGCCCCAAGTGTGATCTTTAAATCTGTCAGTTCATAATCTTGATAATTCAGAATAACAGCTTATCACAAGTTATAAAAGAATTAAACCTAAAAATTCTGCAGCTATTACACCAACTTGTCAATGCAAATGGAATGATGGATTTCTGTGCACTTCCTTCATACAAACTTAAATACGTAAAATTGGTATCAATTATCTCTGTTTGACACCATCATATTAATCTTCTTACTGAGTATCAAAATAGGCCATCCTAGACTAGTTATACATTTGTACTCCTTTCAAGTACGTGTATTGTGCAAGAGATTTCATTAACATTATCATGCCCCTTCAGCCCACTTCTCAGTAACTCAATACCACCCAATTAGTGACATAAAAGTCTGTCACTTTATTTACAACTCAGGAGTCTCTGGAAAGGCAGTATTAGTTGTGCATAATGGAAACAATCTCAGGTCTAAATCAATAGGAATGGTGAACTGACCTTGTGGACATACAGTTCTCTCAAACTATTCTTATACCTGTATTTCACCATCAAAGAGTCTAATTAGTCCTTCCTTTTTTTTCCCTTTTTGAGACATAAAAATTTCCTGCTCACTGAGTATAAAAAGTAACACTGTTCACAGGTCTAACAATATTCTCTGGAAAGGTTTCTCTGCCATTCCATTAATTTGAGGAGATCTGCCCCATTTCCTTTGAAATGTCAAAGGAAAATTAAATGAAAAGCCTTGCAAGTTCCCATTTACAAGATCTCCATTTACTTCATAGTTTATCTATGACATGCACTTGCTTGATATGTAAAGTAAGTCTCTCAGAGAGCACAAGCAGCTGAATGAATTTCATTTTTATCCTTTTCAGATCAATAGGTAATGTGTTTGGATTGAATAAGCCAATGCTCTGACATAATCATGGAGTTGGCTGGAAAGGAAAAAAATAAAGGGAACTTGTGTCTCTGGATGGTTCAGAGAGAACAACAGATAACACTGACAAATGGGACAATATGCTAAAAAAAGAAATTCTGAATGAATACAGAAATTTGGTAGAGTACTCTTTTAAAGGTAGAAATAATTCTAGCAATACTCAGCACACTGATGGATTTGATTATGAATTGCTGAAAACTCTATATAGAAAGATAATATTTCAGGTCTTGACCTAAAATACCTTTATTTATCCAAGAGAACTGTTATCTCCATAATCACTTGTTCCATTTCTTTCTTATCTCTAGTCAAAACTATTAAACTTTCTTTGTCTTTTCCCATGTCCTGTCACCACTAGTTCTCTCTGCAACTTATGAAGCAAAACCAACCAATACTTTGCATGATATAATAATTCAACAGGTTGTAGGTTTGGAGTTGTTGCTGTCTTAGTTCTCTTGTTCCCTCTCCAAGATCATACCTTGTGTTATGGTCAAAGATATAAAAGTTATACAAACTCCACCATCCCAGTTGAGTTCAGGGCATGCTTAATTTGTCTTCACTTTCCAGCACATCTAACAGTGGCTCGTTTCTATTTTGAGTCTTCACGTTTAATAATCCACTTTATAATCAGATAGCTTAAACACTTGAATGAATATGGTCTGGTTTGCTCATAGTCTGCTATTCAGTGAGACATTTTGCACCCATTCCAAATAGAATTTCCTAACTTTTTCCTTAGTTTTGTGGAAAAGCCTTGGTATATTGTCATTTGAGGTGGTCTTCTTTACTCAAGCCACAACAAAGAAACATTCTCTTGGGTTTTTTTTCCTCTGCTGTTTTGCCTACCATAGGGAACTGTATCCTCTAGCCTGTCTATTGAAATCAGTTTCCTCCTGCTCATTGCTTTTGTATTCGTAAAACTCATTAAAACTTGTGTTTTGATCCAAACCTGAGTAAAGCAAATGATTAGGTGAACTTAAGAATATATAACTATCTCATATTCTTCTTTGTTTTCACATAGGGAAAGGAAATAAATTGGTCCTAATGATAGATTAACTAATTTTTAACTCAGTGCAACTGGGGTGTGGTCTATATATCTGGTAAAACCTAGATGTTTCTAGACTAGATATTGTGTTTCCTTTTCAGCTGTCTCTTTTATTTTTTTTCTCCTTAGCTGGATTTGTGTTCTTTATGCTTCATCAGCTTTACAGTTAAGTTGCTACTAAGAAGCATCATCCCTTTAAATAGTGTCCTAGATGATTCAGGCATTTGCCAATAAAAGCCCAATAAATCAAAAGGAATCACCCTGAAAAAAAAAAAAAAGGCAGCTGGAGTACACCAGTGGGCATGTTATCTTGTCTCATGGCTGAAATGAAGATGCAGACTCCAAGCATCTCCTACAGTCTGTATGAGGAAAGGCAATTGTAGTGACCAGTGATTAGTTATAAGACACCAACTGCTGTTCAGAAGGGCCTCTGGTATTTACAACTCTGCTGAATTCCTATTTTTATGACAGCATCTCCTTTCACTCTTTTCTCAACGCACAAGGCAGTTAATACAGACCAGTCAGATCCTGGAGCCCTCCTAAAGTTTATCTACAGCACAGGTCAACTGAATTTAATTTCACTTAGCCCTCTCCCTCAGGGTAGGGACTGAAGGTTTCATTCCTGTCCCAGAACAAAGACTGATGAAAAATCTGAAGATTGGTGATTGGGCCATGCCAAGAATTTCTCTTTCTCATGGAGGAGGTGAAGTCCATAAGTGAGGCTATAAGAAGCTCTCCTCACAGTGTAGGACTAGCCACACATGACTGTTTAGCAGCAAAGCTAGCTGGGCTCTCGTTTAGAGGGGAGAGTAGATAGCCTTCTCATCCTACCTCCTCAGTATGTAGAAGACTCAAACTTCTTGGGTCTTGTAGTGGTCCATGATCCATGTGAGAATGCAGGTGATCTGATATTTTCTGCCTCTATAACCTTATTCCACGGAGCATGCAAGAATATGCTTTTTCTACAGTTTATATCAAAGCCATGGTCTAGCCTAGAAGAACTGTTGTGCTGGTGCATAGGGAAGATGTGATGTCTTATGATGAAGGTCAGATAAATAATCTAAGGGTCCTTTTGGCCTCAGCCTTTATGAGTCTATTATATCACACTCTTCATCATCATAGACCTAAAATATGTGAGTGCCCTACCATTGATAGATGTACTGAATGTTTTTATAACCTTGCACAAAGCATTTTGATTGCAGACATTTTGTGATTTTATTCCCTGTTAGTTCTGTTTCCATCAAATCGACTTTGATTTGACAAAATAGCTCTATTTATGTTGAAGGTCACCCCTTCATAAGCAGTGATTAGTGGAATCTTTTTTACAGTTAATCCTTCAAAGACCTTTATTTACTATTTTCTTGACTTTGCATCTTCAAAACTATTTATTATTTTGATCATTTAAAAGCACAGAACCGAATCCTGCTGTCCATAATGCAGAAAGCTGTTGCTTAAAAGACTGAGCTCTTTTAGAACTTCAGTGTGGTACTCAGATTACTTCTTTTTCAGTAACCCTTAAATCTGTTAATGTTTTTTTGTCAAATGGTAACATGCATAGAAAAGGAAAATCATCCTGCTCTAGCTACTTTTAGTTCACACATACAAAAGTTAATTCTAAAAAATGTTATTAACTTGACTGTTGATTGCTCTTACATAATAAATATAGTTGTATTGACTTTTATCTTTCCAGTTCATTGCAGCACGATCACCATATCCGTCAATGCAGCAGGTTTTCATACTGGATAAACAAAGTATAGAGGGGTTAATCTCAGTATTTATGTAATACCTTATAATACATTCAGCAAAGAATCCTTAGAGCAAGAAAGCTCTTTTTCATTCACTTAATAAAGGGATGCCTAAAAATACGTCCTTACAGTGTTGCTCAGGTATTGACAATTCAAAGATAATGTATGATAACAAGAACATGGTCTGTGTTTACATGTGATTTGAAAAGGATTCTAATTTATTTTTAATGATTTTAAGGATTAAAATGACTCCTCTGCCCTTGCTGAATGTTGTGACTAACTGCAAAGATTTTGCTTCCCTTGGCCACGCCACCTACATCAAGGGTTATGTTCTTGGGGTAAAGGCACCAACCTCTTACATGGTACCAACTATGGGAAAGGATTCCTGCGTGAGCAGATACCAGGCAGGAATAGCTCAGGAGCTGTGCATCAGGACTAAAGCCGTCCCCATTCCCTGTGCCTCTGCAACAAGCACTGCCAGAGATGGAAGTACAACTTAATGAACCCCAGCTTAGTCCTGGCCTCTTCTGGGACAAAATCCCTGAATGCATCTGCTAATGCTAAGCCTCAGATAATGCCACAAGACATTCCATAGACGTGTGAAATAATTGATTACTTTCACTTAAAAAAATATATAGCTCCGCTTATTACCTTACAGATCATTTAGATATGCAAATTACCAAGATTTTAGTGCTAGATATTAAATGAAAGGAGTAAAAACACTATATTGTGATAAACTTTAGTATTTAAAATAGCTTCATAAAATGAACTTCATCTGAGAAGTGTTTCTTGCATTTTAATGTAAAATTTTAATTATTTCATTCTGAATTAGCAGAACTTTTTAAAAGTGTCTAATCGTTATTTAGAACAGAGTGAGATATCAGGGTTTCTGGACAGTCTTAAGCACATTCAGCTTGGTATTATAGTCCTTCCCTGGATGAACTGAAGGTGCTTTACAACTACTAGTCCCTTACAGGTGGTTGAACACAGAAGTGAATGCTTTGCTGTACAGAACTGCAGATATTACTTAACCAATAGAAGTGAAAAATCACAGCGGCAGCTGACAAAACCTGCAACCCCACTGTATCTGCCTTATAAAAACTCTTCTCCTCACGCAGTTCCAACAAAAGAAAAATGTGGGCTACACTTCACCGCCCTTTAGTTTTTTCTCTGTAAATGTAAACATGATGAATGTTGTGTAAAACAATTACTTTCAATGACTGTATGAAAAACAGGAGTTGTTTGGGTTTTGGGCCTTTTTGTTTGTTTGTTTATTTGTTTTTCTTTTTTCCAGCAGGTACAAATCCAGAGCTTAGATCCTTAGTGTTATTACTGTCCTTAACAAATAAGGAGTGGGGGGTAGGGTGGTGAGTGATGTGCAGGATGAATCTCCCTGAGGTTCCGCTGAGACACAAAGACTTCGACCACTTGTTTCAACAAAACCCTAAACAGGGACAGACAGACTTCAATTGTTCAGAGACTCGTCTATTCAAGTCCTCAGTGTCTCCAAGAATCTCCTCCTAAACAGAACCAGCCTGAGACCAATGCTGTGTTTCTATTTCTCATATACATTTGCTGCAGTTCTCCTGCAAATAGTCACATGAAAAGCGACATCTAGAGGCTGGGGATTGCTGGCTCTGGATGAAAAGGGCAAGAGAGGTGGCTGGTATAAATGCTAGAGCAAAGAAAGCCTGCCTGTGGTGTGAAGGTTGTGTCAGTAGAGAGCGTCATGTGACAGGACAGAGGTGCTCAGGAAGAGCCTTCATGTTTCTCCTCTCTGAGCTCCCTGCCTTCTGCCCATGCTGTGCTAGCTTCTCCATGAGCATGGAGCTCATTTTCTTTGAAACCTTGGCCCCAATACTCTGGTGTCCTAACCAGAAATGAGAGACCTTTATCCACCTATACACCTACTGTGTGCAGTTTTGGGTGCCACTAGATAAGAAGGATATAACGCTCTTAAGAGAGCATCCAAAGAAAGGCCCAAGAGATGGTGAAGAGTCTAGGGGGAGAATCACAGAAGGAATGGCTGAGATCACTTGGCTTGTTCAGCCTGGAGGAAACTGTGGGGAGACCTCATAGCAGTCTACAACTTCCTCACAGGGAGAAGCAGTGGGTGAGGCATCAATCTCTTCTCTCTGGACCAGCGATAGGACCTGAAGAAATGGTATGGGCCTGTGTCAAGGGAGATTTAGATTAGATATTAGGAAGAGGTTCTCCACCCATGTAAGATCCCAGCCACATAGCCATAAGCTCAACCAGGAGTTTTACTTTTAAAAATATACAAGGCTCCAGAAGTTCACCCACCAAACTTTTGCAGAGCCTTCAGTTCTTTAATACCTTGAGACAGCTAAAGAGAGAATGCTGCACATATTTTCTCCGGAGATAATTTCACTGACGAAATACAGGAGAAAATAAGGATCTTGGCAAAAATTTAAAAGGGTAACATACAACCAAAACAAAGCACTCCACAAAGCACCAATTTAGCACATGCTAACCCACACAAATTCACACAATCAACCCACTTGGTTTTCAGCTACCCAAAATATTAAGAAAGCAGTAAAGAAAGAAGAAGATTAAGAGGAGAAAAAGGAGCGAAGATAGAGAAGAGTAAGAAGAGAGAAGAATAGGAGAAAAATAGATTATTAAATAGCTACTGCCAGAGTGTCCTATGGAAGTCCAGCTTCACTTAGTGGAGATAGGTCCCCAAAGAGAGAGATGGAGACCATGTGTTGCTGTATTTATGTGCTTTGGCCCTCTGTGGTCACCCTGCCCAGGTGGGACTTGTGGCTCACTGGCCACTCTGGGGCTCCAGGTCAGAGTGAGGGGTGGTGTAGTCAGTCAGAGACTGGGTTAGAGGGGGAGTGGTGTGGATTTGCTCCCATGCTGCCTTTTTGATTGAGAGTTCTCAGGCACAAGGTGTGACTCCTGGGGATTGTCCTCGGCAGGACCAGGAGTTGGACTCGATGATCCTTGTGGGTCCCTTCCAACTCAGGATATTCTATGATTCTGAGTATCTGCTGAAGTATATTTGCACAATTGCATATCCATATATATTTCACTGCTTCCCCAGGGTTTTTGCTGGGGAAGCAAAAACAGCCATTCCATGCTACTGAGTGTGCAGAATAGATCTTGCTCATGCAGATTGTGTCTGCTTCTTTCTCTCAACAGATTCTCTCCACCCCATAACTCCCAAATTATTATTTTTGAGTCTGTGATTTTTTTTAATGACTTTGAAAGTACATAGAGACATTTTGAAATATAGAAGCTTCAAACTATGCAATTTGTGAAAAGGTATCATTCTGAAGATCACTTTTTATATTTTTAGTAGGAAAGAACAATATACGCTTGATACTACTGGGGGGTTTTGACTTTTTTTTTTTTTTTTTTGCAAGGGGAATTCTTGGGGGTTTTGGCTGTTGCATTTTTATCCAGATTCTTAGCTAGGTCCACCTTGTGTCTTTATTACTTTCATTGGCCAACCCTACCTGACAGGTTCAGAAGGGAAAAAAGTAATTCAAATCCATTTCCCCCCAGTGTTTCCATAGGTGACTATCTGTAGCTTTAAATTTATCACCTTTTTAATGATCTGGTCCTCAGAGGCCCCAGAGAGAAGCTCAGGTCTTTCACTGAAGACATGCAATAATCTGTTGTCAAATTTCTTATTGAAAATCCATGTGGGGCTCAGCAGAATATTATGCTTCAGAGGATAGTTATGTCATGCTCCAGTGGTGGTGGGAGAGACACAAGGAATGAGGCAATGAAGTTATCAAAAGGGCAATCCTTCTTTGTCTTCCAGTCTCTTGACTAAAACTGTTTCTTCTAAATGCAGGCAGTCCATGGCAATCTGTGCAAGTACTATTAGAACATGACCAGGGACATAGGTGGGAGCTGATCCCCGAAGGCTGCAACAGTGGAGGAGATGGTGTTGAGGGTTCTGCGAGCTTGTGGGTGCTGCAAAGTGACTGATCACACCATTTATGTGGTAGTCTTAAAAGAGCTTAGATGCATAAAAAGCCTTTGTGTCTCTCTATCAGTTCTGTGCCTCAGACTTTGTGTTAATATAAAAATGTAAATGCCCAGCAATTAACAGTTGTTTCTACATTAACAGAGCTCCCAAGGTCCTGCTATCTCCATTTGTCTTTAAACATTTTATTAGAAATTTGACACCAGTGATGTTCTAATTAAAGTTCATTTCCTAGAATGAAGTACTTCTATACACAGCACTGTGGATTTATTCTTTCAAAACTGCCTCCAATTTCAAGGTTGCTTACAGCATTAAAAATTGTGTTATTTTCATTGTGAGAATCATCATAGACATGGTGCTTAAGCTGTATTTCTGAAGCTTGTTGATTGTTGATTTCTCTTAAGATCTGGTAATTCTCAGTGGAGCTCATTTAGGTAGTGTTAACTGTGTGTCCAAATTTGTTTCTGACTTTGTGCAGAGAATTTATGGTCACATATCTGGACGGACACTGAAATGCAACTGCTGGGGTTGAAAAGATAATTTGCCATAAAAAGAAACTAGAAAGCAAACAAACAAACAAACAAAATCCCCCAACTTTATTTAAATGAGTTGTGCATTGTTCTCTAGCTGGAACAACAGTATGATTTGAGTGAAGTAAAAAGGAACATCTTGCTTTTAAAAATGCCTTGAGGGTTAAAGGAATTATTTTTCATGTTCTAACTTTCTATAGTCTGAACTACATTAAAAGAGAATGAGAGGCATTCTTGACTGGATTTGTAGTTAAAACAATTTAGGAGCAGAATTTCTATTCATCTAACTCTGGGATGCCAACTTTTTATCAGAGAAGTAATGTCTATACATTTCAGTGAATTTGAAGTTATGTGCTATGTGGGAAAGGACTTCTTCCTGAACTTGTTAAATGTAAATAATTTAAGATGGAAAAAAAGGTACCTCCTTTCATAAACCATTTAAGTAACAGTGACAGCCCTTGAGATCTATAGTTCATGGTCCCTAATCCAGAACTAAAGATATTCAGTTATCCAGTAAACAAATTTGAAAGACATTATAATAACAGTTTATATCTCTTATTAGATTTAGCTATAATTCATCCCAGAGTTCCTCTATAATGAGGCTGCTGTGTGGGTTTTTTCAGTAAGATGTTTCACTACAAAGAGTCTCAGTCCACCAAGCACTTACATGTGCTGCACTGAGCTCTAAATGGATGCCAGATACTGCAAAATATCACTGTGGTATAATTCCACAAACTGTTTTTGGCTCAAATACAATTTTGTTCTTTGGTCATATCTTCATCACTAAGAATGTCTGAGATACTGAAAAAATCATTATGCCCACTGTGTTCGGGAGTTTTCACTGGTCCATGTTTTGGTAGAAACTGTGTTTCCCCAGCATTTTACAGTCAAACCATGAAATTAGGCTGGCAATTAAACATACAGGTAACGTCATGGAAGCCCTCTGCTGGGCTTCCCCACTGGGATGACTACATTAAACACTATTTCAGGTCTGGTAGATATATATCTGCATGATTTCAAGTTCTTCATAGGTGTTCCTGTGTGGTAGGTTGAGGACTTTGCATCTCTGATGTACAATGGAGTCTCTGTGGAAAAAACACTGCTAAGTGTCAGGACAGTTGTCCGTGGTCCTTATAGTAAGAATTCATTTATGTATATTGAAAAAATACATGGAGATCTTGGAGAATTCTTCTGGCTCAGCCCTTTGGTACTGTAATCATTTTAATTCTGGGAGTTTCCTTGATCCCAGCCTCACCCATAACCCACTGAGTGGGTGACTTATCTACTTTAGTACTTTTCCAAGCATGAAGAATTGTTTTTCTTTTCAGTTTGCTGGAATTTCAATAGCTGTGTGAGTTCTACAAGGCATTCAGTCTTCCTTTGCACACAGGCGTTAGTTAAGAGCACTGCCTTGAGCAGTAAAGTTCTTCTAAGTTCATTGGATTAAATGCCCTAATTCATGTTAATTAAAATATTCTACCATATTCTATGTTTCATTTTAGATACAAATATGAATGTTTTCCACAATTAAAAGTGTGAAGGGCTTTTTCTCTTCCCTCCCCCCCGCCCGTTAAAATTCGAACACCGAATAATAAAATAGTGCTGGACACTTAGCCTACTCCAGCAGATGGACTATGTGACTGTTTTAACCATTCTTTTGTTTTTTGGTGTATCACCTAATTTGAGGAATTCTCTTTGTTTATATCCTTATGGGATTTTTATAGTCTTTTAACAGAAAAGTGGACTTTTGAGCTTCCAAAATGAAGCTCTTTTGGGATGTAAAACACAATTAGTGTAAATTTTGTGTAACTTATAATATATGATTTGAAAAAAAACCAACTTCTGTAGATAAATCTTAAGCAGATAAAAAATTGCTGTATTATTTCTTCTTGAGCATTTGTTCTTTACTTGCATCCATTTTCTTCATGCATAGCTGAGCTTCTGCAAATATATTTTCTTTCAGGTTAGCTATTATTACTTAGCACATTGATTTCTTGAAGATGAATGTTGGTTTCAGTACACAGATTTCTGTACGTGGCGTTTTCTGTAACATCATCTGTAACGCTGAATGATGAATGACATTTCATTATATCAGTATTCTGTTTTACCATGTGTTTGTTTATCCAAAGAAGTTGAAATATTGGACAACTGAAATGCTACTATGTGGGGAGAACCTCTAAATATGTCTATTGCACACTCTACCACAATGATATTAATGATGTATTCTCCCTCAGAAAAAAATCAAAAGGTTCGTGTGATTTTTTTTTTCAGAACATTCCAGCAAAGGATAAGATATTGGCTCTACTGCATTCAACATGAGATTTGTTGTTGCCTAAAATGAGTCTGTGATTTCAATCCAAAGGAGGAAAAGGGGGATGAGTGGATGGGATAGAACAGAGAGGCTTGCTCTAAGTCCTTGCTGTGATCCAGAGCCATGTGCCCTCTGCAGACTATGAGGGACAATATAATCCACAATGCCTAGCGTTGCAGTGTCTGATTAAATATTTGACGTGCTAGGGAGAGAAAACAAGCTCCCTTCTTTTTCTAGGGAGTGAAGGACTTGCAGAGCTTCAATTTGTCTGTCATTGAATTATAGTGCCCTGGAGCTGATGAGCTGTTTTGAGATACAGGAGTGAAAGACATCAACCTTCTCATTTTAATTATAATTCACTTCCCAATTTTTCTTAAATTTTACATGATTTTTTTTCAATTTTAATCCTATTTTGAAATGTGAAATCATGAAAATTATGAAGTAGTAGTTTAAAATTCTCTATATTAAGTTTTTTTAGGTGGGTAGGGTTTGATTTCCTACAAAATTTAAGTGTTTGTGCTCAAAGTCCTGTACGCTATTATAAGAAGGCAAAGAATAATTATCTTGTGGATGATAAATGGTTTCTTGCTGTTGCATGTGCTTTATGCTTTGCAAAATGCCAAAGATAAGCCTGGAAGTATTCTCTTATTAGACTTTTTTGGCTATCTGTCTTGTTAATCGGGAAGCTTTAACATGTTCAGAATTCAGCCTTGCACAAATTATTTTATTTTAAATTGTTACCTGAGTACAGACAATGTGAGGCTGTCTGCACACCTGGCCTAGACTATTTTAATTTAGAAGGTTATTTTTCATTATAATGGTTGTGGATACACCCAGACAATGCAGAAAGCTCCATATTCTTACTTCCATGCTAACTACTAGACTGTTCTTCTTCTTACAGTTATTTCCTACTTGTTGAAAATCAATATTGGATGAATGACTGGTGGGGGGTTGTTTGTCTTGTTTTGGTGCAAGGTATTTTTCTTTTAATATTACGCAAATGCTGTTCTCTAAGAAAGATTTTTCAGTAGCCTTGATTGCTTTGGACTTTTGAGCTTTATGCTTATAGAAGTCTTGTCTGAATATCATTTGTAGAAGTTGCTGCAAAAGTTTAGGTAGAACACTACCGAAACTAATACCTGTAACTGTCCAGTGCAGAGCATATGTAAAAGGGTGCCTGTTATGATAACAGGCACCAAACAATAGCAGCTTTCCTCCAAAGCATGTTACTGCCAAAAAAGCACAAGTGAATAGATTTTGCTTGGCAGAGAAAGGAGTAACAACTGTTCCAATGTATTGGGTAGCATCAAAACTAGCTATCTAGTATGAAGACATAACATTCTGGTCTTCTGCTCCTTAAATCAATGCATTCTAGTAAATGCCAGTTGTTACAACAGGAAAAAAAATACAGGTATAAGAAAATAATGCATCCAAGATCTCCATGCTAAATACAGGCTGAGAAGAACAAGGAGGTCAGAGTAGAAACAAAAAATATATTTGGCCTGCCATGAAGCCATGTTATTAAAAAAATGTGCAGAAGGCATGTCCTCATACTCACAAACATACCTATTAAAATAACATTGACAAGTCATAAGGTACTATTTAGAAATAATATGTAATTAAATATGGACTTCTTAATATTTTTCCATCCTTTTCTCTTCCTATGAAAGTGATTTTAGTAGATGATAAACGTGCAGGTAATAACAGCCCACACAGCTAATAACAGTGCTGTCTGCCTGCCCAGTCCCTCTTGTGAACATACTCTACCTGTTCCAGCAGCCCAGTGCACAGCAACTACTTACCTCCCTTCACCTGCCACAGATAAGGGTATTTGGTTCTTGTTTACATGTAAGCTTTATAGAAATAATTTGTGCAAATTTTTATATTGGGTGTGGGTTTTGACTCTGCAGCCTAAATATATTTGGTTTTCTTTCTACTAGAAAACCAGTTAGAACAAATGAGAAAGAGCATGCTGGTTTCCTGATGTACTGAAAATATCGCAGGAAAACCACATTATAAATCTATTACAACTCAGAATCAAATTGATCTTTATTAGGACTACTCTAAACTACTCTAACCTCAGGAGTCACAGAAAACAGCTGGAAAGAGATTTTTTAACACAGAGAAACAGACTGTCAGTAACAGTGGCATCAAAAGCGGTGCTTACACATAGTAAATGCAGAGTGTTGCTGCACTAAGTGCCAGTTCTAACACCTCCACTGTGACTACACAGGTATGGCTGCACTGTGCCAGTGCAACCATCTCAGTATGACTGTGATTATACATTCAAGTATAATTAGAATTAAACTAATAATAGAACTGAAGTAGTAGTGGGAGAAAATGTTAGAACTGAATTAGAATAATTAGAACCGAAGTAGCAGCGGGAGAAAATTTTGTGTATTTTGTTTGGTCATTTGTGATCTTGTCAAGTCCTCTTTTCATGAATACTCAAGCGTTCAACCTAGTATCAATACTTAAAACAGGTAAATGTTACAGCCCAATATATTTTTATAGAACATTTTTGAATATTTCATTTAAAAGAACAGTTTCTAATTTAAGGTTCTAATTTAACCTTTCTTACATGGTTTACCCACCAAGGAAACAGAAAACCAAAGGTGTGCTTACTATAACTGATGTAGTGTAACAATATACTCTACAGTACAATCTTTGCTGTTCTCTCTTGCCATTGTCTTCAGACTGAGAGCTACTCGAAACTAACTTGGAATCTGGTTCTCAGAATGGAATGAGCTGCTCAAACAAGCTAGAAAAATTCCTAAATGTAAATTTTGTTAATTTTTTCCACGCTACTACTGCCATCAGATATTAATTCCTCATTCCTCTTCTGTGTCAAATTTTTTTATGAACAGAAGCTATGGGTAAAGGCGAATCCTACTTATCTGTATACAGTGACTACTGTGGGAATTTTTTGGACTTTATGCCTTGAATTTAATCTCTCCACTCACGAGTTGTAGCTTGATGCTCAGATCCTCCTGGATGACACCCTTAGACTCATTTTTCCTCACGTTATTAGCACAGCATGATAAAGACCTACAGTATTTCTTGTTACTGTTGTTTATTGTTATTACACTGAGCACAGAAGCCCTGGCTGCACAAAGGCATCTGTATCTTGTCATATGACATATGTGAAAGATAATCTCTGCGTCAAAGAACTTGTGCCATAAAGTAAGATGGAAACAATAAGTAAAAAGGAAATACAAGTGACATACCCAAGGTCAAAAATGTTTTTATAGACCTTACTGTTTCTCTTCTTGAGTCTTATCTAAGGCAATTACTATATAAAACCTGGAATATTGTGTGCTACACATTACAGTTGCTATATTACAATTAATTTGAAAACGGAGGATGTTTCCACCCACACAGTAATGAAACATCCTTTCAGAGAGACTAATGAGATTGTGAATATACCATCTGCTGCTTGCTTTCCATTAGATCAAACCTTTGTGAAAATGCAGAAATCCCTGCTAGTAAAATAGAATTATAATAACAATGGTCATCTGTGAACGAGACGCCAAAAGCTAGAGTGGTAGACAAGTCTGATGCTGTTTTAAACATTTACCACTGAAAAGACGTAGAAAAACCTGTTACATCAAAGACTCCAAGGTTAAAGGAAGCAGCCTGTTATAAAAGATGGACTTGATACAAAGTTGATTTCCATTGTCAATGAGTTATGTTATACCCTTCTTATTGGAGACAACTTTGCTGCAGCTTCATGCAGAATTTCCCAAAAGCTCACAGAAACTAACTGTTAGATAGTGTTAGACAGTACCTACTGAAGACTCAGGAAAAAGAAAACGACTGCTGAATGAAAGTACAGCCAAACACCTTCCTCTGTTCAGCAGACTCATGGTGCTAACTCATGGTTTGGGTAGTGTCTGTCACCAGTGATGTGCAAAGAAGGGATAAGTCCAGC
Organism: Corapipo altera; assembly: GCF_003945725.1. Taxonomy (NCBI): domain Eukaryota; kingdom Metazoa; phylum Chordata; class Aves; order Passeriformes; family Pipridae; genus Corapipo; species Corapipo altera. Next base: position 5,040,553 of record NW_020884886.1, read on the forward strand.
ATTTTGGGCAACTCTGATGAGCAGGCATCCCTTTGCAGAGGAATTGAATGGGCAATGCCTTTGGAATGAGCTTGGTTCAGGACTTGAGTTTGTGTCCAGAATCTGTCACAGGATCTGATAACAGCATCAGCTCTGCTTCTAATAAAATGTTATTGTTCCACTGATGCTTATTTTCTCCTAAATGCTTCTTTTCTATTTTCTCTTAGAAGGAATGTAGGAATGTTGTTGCTAGAACAGCCTGTGAAATTAAATTATATTAATGAGATTTCATATTAGCTAACTAATTCTCACATAGGAATTTATACCTCTGAGATATTTTGGAAAATGACTGGAACCCTGATTTAGCAATGTTTTTTTGGTTTGGTTTGGTTTGGATTTTTTTTAATAAATATGCAAGTAGTAGATTTTATTTTTATGAAATTCACTCATTTGGAATATTTCTTATAAACTATCCTTAAAAATTATGCTAGCATTGAAATTATGTCTTTCAGCAGCTTTCTGATTAGTTCCCTAGTTTGTTCAATAATTACTGCTGAAGATGCTGTGATCTTAGGAACCCCTCTTCCTGTCTGACATTCTTTCCCTGTGACTAATTATTTGACAGACTATGCTTTAATTGCAGAGTGTAGGAGGTATTTTCTATAACTGCTAAATATTAGAAAGGGACATGCTCTGCAGATCATTAAATGTGCTACCAGGAATAAGCATGCTTCTGAGACCAATGACATTTGTCAAAATTAGTCAATGTGTTTGTTGAGAGCAAGAGGCCATCTCCAGGAGATGTCTCCCAATAACTGCTGGTGTGGTGAATGCTGTTAATTATTTAGCATGATATGGAGACCATAGGTCTTCTCAGGAGAAATGCCTTCCTTTTTTCTTTTATTTACAATCAGGATGCATTAAAAACCCTGAGTTAATTATATTTGTTTTTTAAACAAACCCAGACTGATGATTTTCTTGGTAGCCTGCAAGCATTTCTAAAGAGAAGACAAGTTGCAGACATCAAAATATTATGCATATTTCATGGCTTCCTATCAGATCATAAAGTGATGTAAAATAAAACTGTTAACAGTTTTGAACATCTATGCTCAACTTAAACTAGGCCAACATCACTGTGTACTTTCAAAGGCATTCACTAATGAGACTACCTATAAAACTTAGGTCAGTGCTATCTCTTAATGCTTTTGTTTTCGTTCTATCTGATTTTGGCAAAGCAAACGCTCATGTTTTCCACAAGTGCTCTAAGCCCCAGGTGACAAGAGCATGTCAGGAGTGATCAGGGGTCTGAAAAGCTAGGAGCAAAGATTGAAGGAATTGGGACTTGTAGCCTAAGGAAAGGAAGATTGAAGAAGGGACATGGTGGCAACTTTGCTATGTAAAAGATAGCCTTGGAAAGAGCTACTTCTCTTTGTCCAGGTTAGATAGGACAAGAAATAATGGGATTATAAAACAAGGTTCTGTTTAGAAAGAAAGGATTTCTAAAAAAAACCCCAAAACAATCAAAGCAATGCACTGGAATGGAGGCTGTCTAGTGTAATTTGAACTATTGCTTCTGGAAGGTAATTTAGGCATAATGGTTCTTGCCTTGAGGGATGTGGTTTCATCAAGCTCTATTTTAGACCTTTTTTTTGCAAGATGTTTACAAGGAAATCCACCTGGGAAAAAAAAAATAGTCTTTCCCAATAAAAGTTTAATCAAATCAGGTCTGATTCTAGCAGAAAGTTTCATTTTTGTCACATTTTAGAGTTTTTGGGTTTTTATTTTGTCGTCGTTGTTCAGAAAAATCCACACAAGCAACTGAAGCCTTTTGTCCTTGGAAAGGTCCAATCCACTTGCTTCCATCATCAGAAAGGGGTTTGGCATTACAGTTCATTGCAGAAGGTCAGCAGTGCCGGGCACTCTGTGGTGTAGTTTGCAAGCACTGTGTACTCAGGAAATCCTACCTTACTTAGCCCAGTACTCCTGGATATTTTTTCGTATCCAAGCTCATCGTTTTTCAACATTTACGTTGACAAACGTTGACAAAAGCTATAGTCTGGATTTCTACTTCCAAAGACATGGGTAAGGGGAACCCGTGAAGTACCCGGGCGAGGTGCTAGATGGCGGTGGTGCCCACTCCGACGGGGCTCCCACGGAATTGCGGCACAGGCGGCTCCAGCTGCGAGTGAGTTTGGAGGAGGGAAAAACTGGAGATGCTTTTTGTCTGCTCCGTTGTCTACATCACCTCCAATGGAAAGAACACCTCTTGGTTACTCAAAGGATGTTTTATTCAGATTTGCCCCAGATTACTGAGCTCGAATATTTTATGTATTTTTACAGTGTTTTCTATTTAAAGCAAGACTGGCTAAATATATTTTGATCAGTAAGCAGTTTACTAAAAGCTGGCATTTTGGGAATACTGACATTATTCAGGAGGAAAAAAAAAAAAAGAACCGTTAAAATACTTTATTTCAACATTTCCAGAGGGTGGTGGGGGTTTGGTGATTTTTATTTTTTTTTCGAAGTGCGTATTGGCTTAGATATTTCTACTTGCTTGTTTGCTGCTACTTGTCTAATGTTTGACTGGAGTAAGGAGAAATAAAGTGAATAATACCTAAAAGTGTAAAGTGAGGGTTACACCAAAAACGGATGGAATGGTTCAAGTAAAATGAAGAAGGGCTGCTTTATGCTTTTCCTGGTTTCACAAAGCAAACAATGCAATTAAGCTAACATATTATATGGAATGTATTATAAACCAAAACTCACTTTCCTTTGGTTTTGGTTTCATAATGTTCTTTATTTGCACACCTACTGTAACTACAATTTCCAACACGTTCTAATGTGGTTTAAGTTCATCCTTTGGTGTCTGTTGAGGGTTTTTTTAAGAGACCAGTGTAACTTTTAAGACATACTAAAGAGAAAATGTTTTCTCAAGGGGTTACATTAAAAAGTCCTATAAAACCTATGAAAAATATAAGGTATAATGCATTTCATACAGGAAAAGTTGTGTCAGAAAATAGGTATGAGTATTCAAGGCATAAAATTTATTCATAGATGAATAATTGAGTTATTTTAAAAAAGAATATAATAATTATTTTGAGAGTTATTACGTATTGTTTGTATATTATGTGATTTTGAGAACTAGTTAAAATTTAAAAAAACTGAAATCTAATTTGTTTGATGCCAATAAATGCTGGGAATGACAACATTTGTCTAAGCAGTTTGAGAGAATTTAACATTAATCAGGGCTTTAATTAAGAAAACAAAAATATTGCCTATAATTCTCTGGAGACAAGCTGTAACAAACTACCTCATAGGTCAGATTAAATTAACTTAGAGCCAAAAGAGTATGAAGCCACACTGTTATTTAACAAGACCAAAAGTATGCCCGAGTTTCATTCATAAAAGAAATTGATTAGTGCTTCCATCATCATCATTATTAGGTAGCATCAAGTGTGTTCTGAACTCTTTATTGATTAATTGCTTCCTTTTTGTGGGCATGTAAGTAGGTGGTCATTTTCGTCATGTCTCATGCACCACTGAAATTATCATTCCTGTCCCTCTATGATGTGGAGTATGTGTTGAAGATGAGACCATCTAAATAGCCACAAGAAGAAAGTTACTCAGAGAAATTCACATGATAAAGGAACATTTACTGATATGAGACTTTATCTTGGCCTGGTGTTTTCCTATCACCATGACATCTGAGAGAATGAAGAGTTAAACTCTGTCTATGCTACAACCTGACCAAACATCAGTTATCGATGGTTACCCGGGTTCCAAGCCCACACAAGGCTAGCAAAGTCATGTTGTTTTTAGATTAGAATTGAATTGCACAGCAGCATCAAGTCATGCTGCAGATATGCCTTTTAACAAACAAAATTTTTAATCCCCTTGTGATTAATGAATTCATATTAGACTGTCTTTAACTGTGGTCATATTTAGTTCGTTGCGTCAGGAAACATGACTGCTCACATAAGTCATCGTATTCCAGTAAGGTCAATGAAAACCTTTCCTTATCTGTTTGATCACCACTTCAGTCAAAAGACTGTGCTCAGATAAGTAGAGAGGACTTTAAAATTAATCTTGATCATTTTTAAAATTCCATAACAAAATCATTTTTAGCTTTTAACTGGGGAAAATACATGTTTGGTTTTTTTCTTTTTTTCTGTTCCTACTGAAAAAGCATGTTAGTTCCATATTATGTATTTGAGAAAGCATAGCATATTAGCTTGAGCTCCTCAATACTCCTCAGTCCCTTTTTTTGGCATGTTTTGCACCTCTGAATGTAAGCTTACACCTGAATCACTTTGTTATCTCCAGCTGATTGGACAACATTTCCTGAAGCAATTATTTAAGCCACTCTCAGAAAAGCCCTTGGTAGAAAATAACTACTTCCCAGTGTGGACTTCTGTCTCACTGAGTATTTACAGATTAAACATAAGGAATGTATATATTCTGAGATTAGCTCAGTTGGTTAAAGCCTGGTGCTCAAACCCTGTATAGGCCATTCACTTAAAGAGTTGGACAAGATGATCTTGTCCCTTCCACCTGAGAATATTATCTGATTCTGTAATATTCTGAGATAAGCAAACATCCAGTAGAACAAGGACTAGGACATGATTCTCACTTACTACTGGCAAGCATACTACTATGTCTAACTGTGTTAGACAAACATAGTTCTCATTTAAACACTGGATTTCTATATCAGACAGACACTTCGGTGAAAGGAGTCAAGAGCTGTGCTTGCCTTTGTTCTTTTCCACACTAGCAGCAACTAGTTGGGATATTAGGATGCTTCCTCTGGTGTCTGGACATGAAGTGTCACGTTCTTAAAAGACACGTCTCAGAAGCAGAGGAAGATATTACACCCAGGTCTGTCTCTTCCTGTACAACTGCACTGACTCCTGAGCTAATACCCACTGGGACCATGGAGGGAGAGCCTGCAGCAGAGGTTGGTGTGCTCTCACACAGACAGCCCTGAGTCTACAGAGACCTGCAGAGCTTTAGCAGGAACCAGGTGCCAACTGCTCCTAATGGGCAGATAAAACTGCTTCTGAGCAACTTCACATGCAGTAACTTGAATAAGAGTGAGTTGTGCAGAGGTGGATGTGGGCTTTGGCCCTTTCACAATCAGTGCAGCACCTAAGCTGGCATTCTTACAACCACAGTTTTTGACAGAAGAATTTTAGGGGTGTGTGGCTTGGTATATACAACCCTAGCCCACGAATCTACTCAAATGGTAATTCCCCAATGTGAGGAAAAAACTTACTTGCTAAAAGTGATCTAGCTCTGGGTAATCTAGACCTTTCTCAAGAAAAGTCTTGACTGACCTCAGAAAAGATTAGTGTTTACAGACTTTCTTCTCAGCTGAGAAATTTTCTATAATGGTCTTTAAGGGTATATGTTTATCAGTCACTCTTTTGTTAGGGGCCAATGTGAGCCTTTGTGAAAAGGCCACATAATGACTCTTGATATTTACTGTTTCACTAAGGTTTCTGTGAACTCTCTATCTATTTGAAAAGTAAGAGTTCTCATGATAATCATTACTGTAAAAGTACCTGTGTTCAGAGTACCATACATACGAAGAAAGGAGATAAATTCTCTCTTTGGCATCCATAAAAATTCAAAATAGGTCCAGTGATAAAATGTGCCATAGATGAATAAAAATTAAGAAGAAATTCCCAGGTAAATGTATATATGCTAGCAATCAAGCTAGGTTACATACTACCCACTTTAAAAAGTTTTACAGTGATCCTGTCCATCTCATCCTGTGGCAAACCTTGTGGTTTAGTTTGTTTTGGTTTGGTTTGGTTTGTTTTTAATGTGTGTGCCATTTCCGCTACTGGTGCACTGCAGATGTGTAAGTAACAATGAAGACCTCTACAAGTTTAACTTTCATTTCACAAGTGGGTGCCTGGAGCACATGCATTGACACATCCTTCCTGAAAAACAATTCCATAGAATTGAAATCTGCTCATCTTGTTCCTGTTCCAACATGTATTTTAGTCCCACACTAAACTTGAAATCTCTAAAAGGAGAGGTTTGCTTGGTATAGATAGTTTTAGATGCTTTCTGTAGCAGGAAACAATAGTGCTTTTAAAGTGCAGTAAGCTGTTTGCAGAGCACACACAGTCTACCCGAAGAGCATAATATTAAAGCAGTAACATGCCTCATTTCAGAAGCTAAATCTATCAAGGTCTGCAGAAATAGTGTTAAAAAGTCCTTCATCAGAAGGAAATGTAATCACCTCTGAAAGTGTAAGCCCCCGAGCTGCTGAGACTAGGGAATTTCAGACTTTGATTGTAATCTCATTATGAACAAGACACATTATCTTCAGTGTTTGTAAAGTGAGCCTACTGACATGCATTTGGTTGCAAGATTGCCTCTTGTATGTTGTCAGAGAAAGAGGAATCAATAGAGGCACATAAGAGTTCAGCTCCAAGCAATACCAGAGAAAGCTGTAAAATTCACAGTTTATTTACATTAAAATATTTTTTTAAGAAGATATGCAAACAATGGTAAAACATGAAGAAAGTAAATGGGGAGCAGAAGGTGAGCAGTATGTTTGGGAGCTGTGAAGGAAAAGTAGGCCCTGGAAAGTAAAATAAAAGTAATCAGTCTAAACACTGAGAAATAGTAAGAGGAACTATTCCACAGAAGGAAAGTATCTTGCAAGCGACCTTAGACTTGCTTGTGGAGGTCAGAATTGGATGGGGATGGGGAGAGAGAGGGTTGGAAAGGGGGAGAAATTATGATTTTGCTCCTACAATTTATTCATGGTAAAGTAAGAATGTTGCTTTAGAGATCACATATGTGAAGTGCTTCCTTCAAAGGGCCGGTCATTGGCAAGGTCAAATCTTGGAAGATGTTAAGCTTCTTTCACCTTCTGTTGACTGCACAGCAGCTGGGCATGCAGCAGCCCTTTTTTGCAACTGGTCTCAGGGGAACTAAAAAAAAGGGTAAAAAACCCCAAAACACACCAAATAGTATCATAACAAAACAGGGCAAATGCAAAACAGGACAAACTCTGAGCAGACATTTTATAGCCCTTTCACAACTAGATATTCCAAGCTGTCCTGAACAAATCAACCTCATTAATTAAGTAGAGAGTTCCTCAAAGACAGGAGTATTTGGATTTGATTCACAGCCAAAAAAACTCAAGTCAAATTTTCTATATATTATAGTTTGCATTAGAACTCCAGTAGGAAAAAAGGAAGAAAACCCTCCACCACACGAATCATCTTGGGAAACTCCTGGTCCCTAAGGACTTTTTGGAAAACATGTGGTTGAACCAGGAAGTTCATAATCAGGTAGTTTTAGTGTAATCAGAACGACTATTTTTAAAAATGCTTAGCAACTGGAGCAAGAGAAGATCTTCCTAAAAACAAACTGATGATATTTTTCAGAAAGCATTGGTGGCTTTTTTGTATTTTAGAACTACAGCAGTCCTTAAACAGAGAAACAGAGGGATGCAAAGACACTTTAACAAATAAATGTACAGTTCATAAATGACTTTTTATCTAGGTATTGCCTGGAGGAATGAATAGGTCAGCTGTGCCACCACTCACGATGCCCACAGGTTAGCAGGGAAGAGCATCTGTCTTCTCAGAAGTGTTAGTCATGGTGACGGTCCAAGTGGCACCCTGCGTGCCAGGTTGGGCCTATAAGGACATTTCTGCCTATAAGTGATTTCCACATTCAGTTCACAGCAGTGGAGCTCAGATATCTAGAGTTCTGGCACTGGCAGTTTGGATAACTGAATTAAATGTATAAGAAGCCAACTGCACTGTTCATTTGTGACTCCACTAACACTTTGAAGAAGTCATGACATCCACAATGAAAAATTGCACAACAGTTCTGGGCAGTAACATCTAGTATTCAAGATCTGGATTCTTGCTTTATGTTGGACTGAAGAGCAATACTCTAAAAATGTTTTCACAAAAGCAGAAGTGAGTTGAGACTTCTGATATGAGGGTTCCTGATTTCAATATGTGCAACTGTAAAAGAGCTGTGTAAGGGAGAACTAATTCATTCCTCATAAGTGCTCTTGTTCAAGGCAATTGATAACAAATGTCCCAACATAAAACCTAGTGTTCATAGACAACTTCATACGGATTGTCCCTGGCCAAGGCCACACCAGCAAGAATGCATGCAGGCTTCTGGCATTTAAAAAAAGTTTAGATTAAAAAACCAAACCAAACAAACAAACAAACCCCATAAAATCTGATGGAAGTTTTTCAAATGAAAATTCCTCAAATGAAACATTTCAAAACAAGGTATGCCCTTATATGTTGTAGTTTTTATTTCACTGCAAGCATTCCTACTGTGTCATTGGTGGTCATGCAGGTGAAGGACTTAAACCTTTTCTATCTGTGTACAGGAACAAAGTTGATACACAGAGTGGCCTCTCCCAGGCTTCTTTTTTTCTTTTTTTGTCTTACTGCTTGGCTGACTAGAAGCTTTCCAGTTTCAGATTTAGCAAAAACATGTTAGTCAAATGAATTTCATCTAAAATAACCTAGTCAGCTTTAACAGCCAAGAAATTTTTTCAATGTCTCCACTGTGCATTATTGTTCACAAGAAATGTAACTATACTTCAGCATATTCAAACTACACTTTTCAATATATAATTATTTTAGTTTGAAATATGTAAAATCAATGGCAGTGCTGAAAACAATTCTCATTGATCCAAAGGTAATATGTAGTACCTGATCATTAAAATGTAAGCAGCAGCTAAAAAGGGTGTCTACAAGATGAAATGGGGAATAAAACATGGGGTTTATTTTTGAGTTAGCTCATGGGCTTTAATTACGATTTTTAGAGAAGTCTTTTCTAATAGGAAATTTGTTGCCTGAATATGACCACCACATATTAGATTTAATAAAACAAAAACCAGTTTACTTTTTAATGTATGTAACAAAATACATCAGGAAACAGCACTAGATTTATTTGCCCTTCATGTCCTACTCCACTGACTTCTACTTTTCTCTAGCAATGCCTTATAGCCAATTGGGTTTTTTTCAATTCCTTTATAAACAGATAAGGAACCACATTTACATTTTGAACTTCCTGGCAATAAGTTTTATAACAAAATCAAGTTTGATGGCAAGGCCCATTTCAGGAATGCATTATAAAATAACTAATCTCTCTTGGTTCCATGTACAAGTTAGGGCTTCTGTCTAAAATGCGTTATTTCTTGCGTAAGAGAATTGTAGGCAGCTGACGGAAAAGGTCTTGTAGTTCAATTTGTTTGGAGTTCAAGTTTTGCTTGCAGATTTGACTTTGGAAATCAAGGATCCTGGCTGAGAAAGTCAGTGAAATTCAGAGGACTGCAAAAAAAAATCTCTGAGCTCTCTGAAACAGTCCTCCGTTCTCCCAACCATACAGCACACCGCTATTAAGCAGTGTCTTTGATCTGCAATAAGCTTATCTAATTTGAATTCACTTGAAATTACTGCTAGTATCAGCTAAGCCTTTGTGCATCTTCCAGATTGCAGGAATACTATAATATAAGGAATATCTTCATCCCAAGGAGGGATGAATCATATGCTTTTTCTCTTCAGCAAATGCCATGTGCTCCAAATGAAAGCACTTCAGTCACTTGGTTAGAGAATTACTACTAAACCAAAAATGAAATTTGTTGTTCACTCACTTTTTCGCAAAAAAAAAAAACAAACCAGAAATTAAACTGTTTTAAGGACCATATCTCCTATGGTAAGAAATTTGCACAAAGTAAAATATTTTATAATTAAAATTTCCTCTGAAGGAAACAACTCAAACATATTTTTCCCTCAACATTTGCATATAAATATTACTCCATAATGAATATTACTTTACCCAATACACCCAGATTATCAGGATTACTTGAAGATAGTCATGCATCTTAGTAAGTGACATGGAAGAAAAAGAGGTAACTGATAGAAATCTCCATACCTTTTTACTATTTTATCACACAATCTTTACAATTCTTTCAGATTCATGCCACACTTTTTTCATCGCAATAACTAACTCTTAAATATTAACAGGTAAGGGTTATTCTAACACTTAAATATTAACAGGTAAGGTTTATTATTCCCCATCTCTTCTCTCTTTCCAGTGAGGAGATTCTTATTGAGAACTTTGCTTCTTTATCTTGCTGTGATCTGCCATAATCATCTCAGTCTTCTGTTTTCAAAGGAATTAATTTCCATCTGTCACTGCACTAATGATCTGTTTCAAGCTTACTTACCCTTGAAAACAGCGATAACTGTTTGGTGCTCATATGTTAGAGACACACATTGCAATGTAGGGGCTGATCCAAAGTCTGTCACTGGTCCACCAAGGTCTTCTCAAGCTCTTAAAAAGATTTTGTTTGCGTCTCAGAGCTTTTACCTCTCTAAAAGCCTGTGCAGCACCAATGAGTAGCTCCTGTTAATAGAACTAGTGCACACATTACTATACAGCAAACAAGATCAGAGAAGTGACTGTGCTGGAACAGCTTATGTTGTTTAAGAATGGACAGGACTTTCTGTGTGCACCTTCCTTACTTTTGAGAGAAAATTAAGGATGAACCTTAACACTACAAAGCTGCGGCCATGATCTTTGGCCTTGATGGGGAAGCCAGCACGCAAACAGCTCATGCAAACTCATGCAGTTAAATAGCAATGCAGAGTTTTCCTAAAAGTCCTTCCAGTTATTTAAAATGGAGCAGCTTAATGTCACAGAGGATCTTCTTACTTGTTGTCTTCTTTGGAGAGCAGCAGACGTGTTGTCACACCATATGACAGGGAAGCAAGAGGAGTCTCCCCAAGACCAATCGCTATTCCCAATCTTTCCTTACATGGCAAAAGACTATGTAATAGGGATATGATATGTCCAGTCTTGATAGGCATTCCAGGAGGATGTGAATACTTGCCTGAAACATTCCTAGCATATAGTAGGAAATCATACAAATGTTTTTAAAGAGTGATACTGTCCTGGATGAAAGTAGGGGATGCTGGATGTGAAAAGCTTTTCTACTCTGATGGAAGAAGAAATCTTATATCTTCTCAGTTTCCTAGATATAGTTTCATAAGAAAGATAAAAGAGGAACCAATTTTTTTCTATATACAACCACTTTGCAGGTCATTAGCTGGCTAACTGAGCATCAAACAGCAGCCTCCCATATTTTGTATTATTCAGAATGGGATATATCAGAATTGAGAGCTTCCTTTAAAACCACAGACAGAGCAATGGAAGCTGGTAAGAAGCAATGTCTTAGGAATTATCTACTGTGGATTCAGGCAGGGCTGGAGGCTACATAGAGGCATTGAAAAAGCACTGTTAGCTGATTAACAAGCCATGGATCTTCAGAAGGATCCCAAAATTTCAGTGCCCTAGACAGAGTGCTTAGTGGTGGTAAATTTTTATAGTATCCATGACGGAAAAAGAGGATAGGTTCTTTTCTTAGGAAAATCTGTAATCATCCTGTTCTCTCTTCTGTTCTCTTATTATTTTATTTTTAAGAGATTTTTAACACAAAAATGTCATATGCTAATTCTGCAAGGGATGCAGGAAGTAGAGGAGAGGGGTAAACTAAATTTTGGTGTGTAAGTTCTGGTTCTGGTTCAAGCTGATTTAAGATTGCATACTTATGAAAAGTAATGTTTTCAATTTACTTACTCAGGGAATCCATACACAGACATTTTATATTCTTAATTCCCCCAAAACTTCCATTTTAATTTTTTTATTATTATTATTATCATTTTTCTCTGGGACAAGCCATGCCATCCTCCAGAAACAATGACAGTACTTTCCCCTTCCTAGACCCAATCAAAGACCTTTCCACAGCAGTTGTTGTGTTTGAACATGTAAAAGGTTTTTGACTACTTTTTCAGTGCTATTCCTCTTCTAAGCTCTAGAACAGGTTTCTTCTATCTGATGACTAACCATCAGGAGAATATAAAAAGGAGAAAAAATTACTGGGGTGATATATAATGCCCTTTCCTGTTGCTGTCAAGATTCCACAGGAAAAAGAAATTCCAAGCAGCATATTCCACATGTAGTATGGTGGAGGCCACCAGTGACTGGAGCTAAGAAAATTTTCAGTGGGTTTGTCTTACTATGGTGGCAGCAGGATTTTGGGTGCAGCTCATTACTCGTCTTCAGTCCAGTAAAAGTGTGTCTTCACAGCAAAATATGTCCCCCATACAGTCTCCAACAGACATTTCCAAGAGAAAATAATTTGATTTTCTCAAAATATTTGTTTCAGCTTTGATATGTGGTCAACAACAAGACAGAGACCATGGAATATCATTACCAGTAATGAAGCATGTAAGGTAATGGAAGTGTGAATGATGTGGATTTTTTTTCTAAATATCAGTCTTGAAAAACTGTATTTTTTTATTTTTTGACATAAGAGATGTAGTGAGAAATACTAAATAGATTCTGCTGCCTGTTTGGTGTTTTAGAAAGGCAGAAAGAAGTGAATAAATTCAGTAGTGGAGATGTGTGAGTTCAGATTTGAGACGGGCATGCACCATTGAATCAAACAGAAGAAATAAATCCTTTGCCAGAATTCCTTCTCAAAAAAGAAAAAAAAGTAATAAGAGAAACCAAGGACCTTAGGAGACCTAGGTAGAGTGAAGGGTACAGATATTTGTTTGTATTCAATGCTCCTACAAAGAATAGCTAAATCTGCAACAACCAGCCTTCTGCAGCATCATGAATTGAAGAAGAGGAAGAGAATCCCCAGCTGATATTGTCAGCAAGACAAATCTACCTGTACAACTGGAGACATCTGTCATTTTTGCTAAAAAAGAACTGCAGTATGTGCTTGATATAGATGTGGCTTGTGACACATGGAGCTATGCTAACAAATCCTCCATTGCACATAGGATTCCAATACTTGTTTGAAATTGGTGGTGTTTCAATTTCAGATGAAAACTCAAGCACTGACAGTAGACTCTAAAGCAGATGAAAATTTCCAACCAGCTTTAATAATACATAATGAAACTATTCTCAAGCTACACATCAGAGAGACAGCACACTATGCACTATGCTTTACAAGATCTTCTTTACTTTGTAACACTTGATATAGGAAGATTTAAAATACAATCAATTCCTTCTTCTTAGAGTGCAGAACCTCTGAAAGAATTGCAGGGATCTCTTCTTTATGGAGGTGAAGTTGAATTTAAGGAAATAAATGAATAGTGAAATTTTCACCAAAGAGAGAGAACAACTTTGAAGTGCAGAGGATTTCTATGTCAGAATAGGAGGCAAAACCTTGAGTTCCTGCAACTTCTAATTCCTGACATGGAAGTAAATAATATAGTTGTTTATACATAACACTATACATATACATTGTACATAAATAATGATTCAGTGATAACCCAGAGGAAGCGGGCACTGAAGGAAGAAATCTCTGAGGCAAGAAAGAAGCAGTGCAATGAAGCTACCATTTAATTATCCTCTCTGCTGGAGTCCCTCACAAAACTCAATCAAAGAAGTTCCTCCACCTTGAATGACTTTCCTCTACCAGCAATATCAAAAATTGCCAGTAGGCAGAAAAACATATATATGTGTAAGAGGAAAGTAAAATTTAGTGGAGAAAGTGCCTGTGTCAGATTATTGACAACAACAAATTTATAGAAATATCAAAACAAGAAATAAATAGGCAATATCTAGAAGGATCTTTTTTCCTCAGGAAAAAAAAAAAACAACTGAATTTTGGCTTCAAAATATTTTTTACTTACTCTTTTTCTTATTTATCTTCTAGTTCTTATCTGAGCCTTGCTGAATGTTAGACAACTAAGTTCATGAAAAGTGTGACTTATTACAGGACTTACTTGTTGGAAGCATCATTTATGCTTTTTAGTCAGAGACAAAATTCATTTTTTTCTGATACAGATGAGACTTATTTCAGAAAAGAAATACTTATATAGTTGTCCAGCAACTTTACTGGGAAAGAAAAGTTATAAATGGTCCAGTTTGGTTAGAACGGAGATCTTTCACCTGTAGGTAAATGCTTTCCTCTAGTATCTACCTGAAAAATAAAGATATCTCACTCGTAAGACTTTCCTGGATACATTTTAATTTGCCATCAGCCAGCACAAAGGCACTTTTGGGAAGGCACTGTTATACACACTAATGTAAGTAAACTAAGTATATATGAAGGGCATTTTTCTCTGTGGTGTTAACTTCTCTGTGTCCCCTGGGGATGTGACAGTCCCCAAGGGCTCAGCACTGGATCCTGAACACTGACGTTCCCTTCCAGGTGTAAAATTGCTCAAGGACTTTCACTTTAGCCCCTGTTACTAGGTGTGTATCAAAGAACTGCCAGAAACAAACTGAGGCTGTTCTCTGTTTGCAGGTACAACAGGAGCTCAGTACCAACTGCATGAACCAGAAGAGGTGATGAGCTCAGGAGTCCAGCAGCAATCACTCCAGATGTTGCTGTTCAGGTGGCCTCAGGATTAAAGTCTGTATTTCTTTATGCAGGCACAAGTGCAATAGCTCAACCTGCAGAGATATTTTCAGTCCTGGAATATATTGGTGTTTAGTAATCACAGCAGTAAAGGGAAAAATCAGAAAGACGTTTGAAAGTGGATATTACACATTCAGGTGAGTTCTTTGAGAACCATAAAAATCATGGGCACAAATGTGACCTTTTCTTATGTGTGGCACAAATGAGTCTAGAGAATACTTACCTAGTGAATCCCTATGTCCCAGTTCATAAGTATATGCAAGGTATAAAGTGCTACCAAGACTTTTGCTCTTTCACATGCACCCTGAAGCAAAAATGCAGATACAAAAAGTGATTTGGCACCTTCAAACTGAAATAGGAAATAAACAAGATTTTTCAAGATATCAGATGCACCTAAAATCAGATTTCAATGTCCTAAGTGGGAATTAGGCAAGTAAACCACTGTGCAGACATACATCTAAACAGTTAAACTGGAGGAACCCCTTCTTTTAATACAGCATGTTCTTGATAAACTTGCCAAAATGAGACCTTGCATAATTCCTTCAAAATGTTTCTAGCAAGAAGCACGAAGTGTCTTCAGAGCAATGCCAGTGATAGTGCAAGCCCTCCCAGGCTGTCCTGCTAATATCATTTGCTTTGTTCTGGAGGCTCTTGTAGGAGAGTGAGGGACACAAACCCTCACAGCAAAACAGGTGTAGATGTGAATGCACGTCCTGCCATGACAGCTGTGTCAAGCCTCTTCTGCAGAGGAAGTGCCAAGCAGAAGACTCTCCAGAAACAGGTACCCCACTTCACATTTAGCATATAGGGTAGCTGTGAGTTTTGCTTAGGCTTTCCCCAGCTTAGGCCCTGGATCTCCATGAGGGACCTTCCCTGTGCAGCGGAGATGTAAGTCTACATGGAGAAAATATAGAGGACACAGAGCTTCATTATTTTCTACCATGTCACTGATAGTACACTGTCTGTTATGTTTTCTGATCTCTGAGTAATATCCAGCAGCTTGGATTTACTCTTTTCAACTAAAACTGAAATAATTTCTATGGTGCTACTCTGTGTTTGAACTCATGCAAGTAGCTGAAAATCAAGCCCTAGAGCTCAAGCCCTACTGTGTTTACTTCCATGTCCAAGTAACACCTGGTAGTCTTCACAAATAGCTGCAGGTTGTAGAACTGCCACACGTGTCCTGTTCTTCTCAATGGGCAATCCATTAACAACGCTGTCAAGCCACAGTTACAGTCTGGCAGCAGTGAAAGGCCTGAGATTGTAACCACAACCATGTACTCCATATTTATGAATGTGAAACCTAGTAAGGAAACATGAGTTTGTAAGATTAATGGAGTTTTCAATTTCCTGTGAGTTCCACAGGTAGGATAAATCTTGTTATCGAATCATAGAAAAGTTTTAATTGACTAAATGGACTATTACAATTTATAGAAAATTCCAGTAACTTTGGAACAAAGCACCACACTAAGCAGGCTGAGGAGGCAGATAAGCCTTTGCTGCCTATTCATTATTTATCTTTTTGATTATTTCTAAACTAAATATAGTGCTATAATGGAGCTTGATTATTACTGTGCTTTCCATATTCTCTTTACATTAAAAATGTAGAAAAGAAATCAATATAAAAGAATTTCAAATACAGTGCACTGGAAGAAAAAATAAAAACCCCTTTGTGAAGAAATGATGTTCTTCTAGAAGTGACTTTGTATGCTATGAATAGCAGTCTTTCAGTAAGCCACCTAACAGATTTTGATAGAATTATAATTTATGATGCATTAGTTGGACAAAGTAATATTAATATTTTATCCCAAAAAAGTTTACTTCAAGCTTAGCAAAGTAGTATATTTTAACCTTTATTTTCCTCCATTCCCAGGAAAAGAGGTGGTGTTTGTATTGTCAGTTGGAGAACAGCTCCTACCTAGTGAGTTTTCATAGTACACTTCATTTCTTGGCAGAATTTAAACTCCTTCACTTTGAAACATATTTGTTGACTATGCTTTCTGAGAGAAAATATTTACTATTACATCATCATCTGAAACAGCCTTTTGACTTATATAATACAAGGATTCTGCTTATAGCCTTCTAACAGTTTTACGAGAGCTCAGTTTTGAAAGTATATTTACAGTTTTTAGTATATTTTCATTCACAACAGTTGAGAAAATAACGACATCATTACTAAAATTTATGTAGCAATTCATACACCACATTAAATGTCACTTTTTGCATTCCAGAATGTTATACAGATCATCATATGCACCTCAGAGGTTTTTTTACTGGGTGTTGGAAAATATCTTAGTTTCCTTTAATTTTTTTTAAAAAAAAACAGCCTGTATTTCTTTTTATTTTAAATCACCAAAATCAATTAATTCAATGTGTCATTAGTTGAAAAAAGAATCCAATAAACAAACAAAATCAAACAGATTCTTTTATACATGCATAGCTCTGATAAAACAGCTAAGGAATACTATGTAAAGTGTCCCACAGAATACTTTAAAACAGGTTGTCATTCTTAAATCCTGATAATTAAATAAGCAGTATTCAAATAAGTTTCTCTACAATCTGTAAGAACATGTTTATATTCTATAAATCCATCTATAACATTGCTGATGCTTTTGAGAACACACGCAGGATCACCCTTGAGGAGAAAAGGCAACGCAGAAAGAATCGTGCCTTGCAGAATATACCACCTAAGGAGTCTTTCTGCTGTGCCTTTTGCAACCGGACGTGCCTGTCTTCTATTGACCTTTTCAGCCACCAACGTGCTTGTAACAAACGTGGGTAGAGCCCTTCCCAAATATTAGTTCGTGAAGCCCAGCCATGATGATGATATTCTAGAAACAGCCTATGAAAAGCTTCTTTGCAATTAAGTCCACTTATTGTGTTCATAGGACACAAGCCTTTTTCAAAGGGAATGTCCTAGGCATAAATATATTTTCCTTTTGCTATAGCTGTGAATGGAATTTTAGTATTCAGCCTTACCTACTGTCCATACTCAAAAATATAGAGCCAGATCCTGTGAGTATCATAAGGAAAGACTAAAAGTATATCTCAAAAACTCACAGACATTTTGAGATTTTGCATTTGCCTTTTGGAGTTTTACCTTTTAGAATTCACAAAGTTTTCACTGTACCTCCGAGGACAAAGAACTTACTAAATATGCAAAGAGGGAGTTATAATCATATGACTTCAGGAGCTCTGGATTTTAAGAATACACCAAACATCTTTACCTTGCAGTGTAACTAGATTGATGGCAATGCCATCAGTACAACAGAGAACATAAACAGAGATATAAATGCAAGGAATGACCTAACTTCCTGTTTCTCTCTTTTCTATTTTAAAGCTCTAATATATCAGATCAGAGAGCTTCTAGACTCGGGTGGATCTTTACCCCCCTGCTATGGGTATGTTTGTTTTCACCAACCCTTATTTCAGTTATGTCCTAAAAAAATATGTAGTACTGGCACAATAATAAAATCTTAATTATAGTGTTTGCAGTTTGGTTAAATTATTTGTTTCTCCTTGCACTAGTACCTGAAACAAAGCAGCTAATCAATCAAAACCAAACCCAAAAAAATCACAGATGAGTAAAATAGCCATCTGTCTTCCACTTGCCCACTGTGATGTGAAATTGAACAAATGCAGTTTTTTGAGGGGGAACGCATTGTGTTAACATATTAAGTGATCAGGAATCACACAGAGAACGGAGTCTGTCTTTTTGTCCTGTGATATCAAAGGTGCCCATCCTGTTTACAAAAACCAGTGGTGCACAGCCACTTTCTGTAACTGAGGAATTGATGAAAACACCTGGTAGCATTTAAGGTCCAGGGCATGATTTTCTTTAAAGTGCACCATGAAGGTACAGAATTGCTTTTGTAGTTTGTCGCCTATCAAGTTTTAAAAGGGCATGGGTTGTTGTTCCTTTAATGTAACTCCCTACTGTGTAAGGCTTTTACCCCTGGAAATTTACCCGCTTTCTAATGGTAGATTTTTCTCTCACATCTGTAGGAATCAATTAACCCCCACAGATTTTACATCAGTGTTTGCAGGGTGGATGAGAAGGAGCAGTCAAGTGCTAGGTTTTATGTCCCTTGTGTGTCACTTGTCTTCTAATCTAGTTCAGACAAATTAACTGAGATAATTTAACTAGGATTTACTGATGCTGCATGAAATAAAATCTCCTCCCCTACTTTTGCTTTTCAATCTCTCAAATGGTCATATCTTACTCCTTTTTTTTTTTTTTTTTTTAGTATTTGCTATAAAATCAGCAGAAATTTTGAAACAAGTTCAGCTCTTCTCAAGCCAGTTGTTAACATGTCCTGCCCTGCTCTGTCTAGAGCTCAGGGTCAGGAAAGCTACTCTAGGACAAGTGAAAAAAAACCCCTATGTGAGCTATAGTGAGATCAGAAGATGGGAAATAGAGAGCACAGACAATGCCTTACCAAACCCTTGGCCTCAGTTCCAGGATGACATGACTGCAACGCTTTGTTTGTTTACAGCTCAAGGTAGGAGAAAACAGCTTATTCTATGTATTTATGTCTTTGTATTCTTCAGTCAATGGGATGGAAGACAGAGATAGGCAGAAGATTTATGCTTTATTCAAACATTGCCTTTAGCCTTTAGTTTGTAAACAACTGAAATTTTAGGAAAATGACCAGTCCATTGATCAGACATTAGTGGGAATGAAAGGCCGTATTTACCTAATAAACTGTATTGAAGAACTGAGTAGGGACTTCCCCAAACCCCCAGTTTATATATTTCATTTAGAGGAAATACTAGGGCCCTTGGGATGTATTTATCTAGAGATAGCTAAATATCTTTTATATGCTGTTATATCCTTCTATTTTGTACAGTAATTTCATTCAATTCTTTGTAGTCTCAACCAATTTCCTCCACCTCAGAATTTTATTATTTGCTGATTGTCTCTAGGTAGCTTAATTACTCGTAAGAGGATAATGAAGTAAACCTGAAGCCAATATTTAAGTAGAGTGGAACTACTCGAGTGTAATGAGCATTTTAAATTTGCCTTTTAGTACTTTATAAAGACCTATAACAAAATGCCGCCTTACCTCCTGCCTTGCCTATTAAAAGGCTGTCAGGAGTTGGTGCACTGCAATTAACACCGAGGGCCAATGTGCCAGCCAGGAGGTGGGAGGCAGAAGGGAAGGGGAGAGGTTTGCTGCAGGGCGGGCTCTTCTGGGGCTCTATTTGCATCGTGCTCTCATAGCATCTTCACTGAGATGGAAAAACAAGAACACTGGGGTCTTAAAAGGTGTCCTGGTGTTTCTTTTTTTCCTCAAGGAGACTATTATGAGTTAGTGTTCATGTCCTCATGCATTCTAGTAAAGTTCATTATTTTCCATCTACTTAAATACTTTCCATAATTTCAATTACATCAGCTAGACTTCACTCTTAAAAGTTTTGTTTTTCTGCTTCTTTTGCAAACAGGTTTCAAAACAGAGCTGACTAGTGTTTTCTTGTCTAGTGACAAGAAAACTCCCTGTACTCTGTCACACGTGATCTGAGTGATGTCAACTCCAGTAAGCAGGAACGGCCCTGGCACTGGCGTGTCCTTGCTCATGGTTGAATCAAGGGTGCACCCAGAGTATTCCTGGGTGGTTCTTATGCTGGGGGCAGAAGGCAGCACAAGTCAGGAGGGACTAGGTCTTCCCAGTTTGGACATATACAGGGTAGAGAGCACTGGATTTAGCTCTGTGCTTTTGCCACTTTATTTTCAGTTCAGAAAATGAATCCTGACCTGTTTCATTGGTTGGCACAGCTGTAGCCCAAAGGACTATGCTGAAACTTGATAACTTCTCTTCTGAAATTTCTGTTCTTCGTGGTTTGCATGGAATGACCTAATCAGCAATAGCCCAGTAGATGAAGCAAATGGTGCTTTATTTCCACTTAATCAGATGCTATGTAATATACATAACAAAGGCTGAAGCCTCAAACCATATTTATTGGTCTGAGCTTCACAGACCCCTCATGGGGCCTGTAAAGATGTGATGTCCTAAGCCACATTTCTTGAGTGTTTGAAGTGTTATCATTTTACAGCTAGGGGACTTGGTATGTAAAAGTGCTCAATAAAGTATTACTTAGGGGTAGTCTTGTATGAACTAAATTTGCAATCTGTTCTTTTAAGCCATCGAATTCATTTTGATGCAATTTAAAAATTAAGTACTATTTCAGTCATGAAGGATTTTATTTCAATAAAAGTAATAAGGGAGCTTCAAGGGCTGTGATTATTACTGGATGCCCACATCCTTGGGGAAGTAAAACCATTTAGATACTTTTTCTGTTCAATTAAAATATGATACCATGGGATTAAATATTAGGATGTACACTAAAAGTAATGACTTCATGCCTTATTAGGTGCAAATAAATGTTAACGGAACAAGAAAGATAACAGACCAAATTTACTCTTGGGGCACGTGGGACAAGGATCTGTTGAATTCTGCACACTTTCTGTGCCCAATATGCCATGACTGGATTCAGCCAAGTATGCTTTTATGGCTGTGATATTTATGGTGCATACTGATTATGTTCTAGATGTATATTGCATCATAATTCAAGAAGATTTAGCTCACAGACTGAAGATCCATCCAGTGCTGACAACATTCATCTTGCTCGGCCTTGTTTTTACAGGAGTTGGGTGAGCAGCATAGTCGGAGCTAATGGTCCCTGTGCTGTGGGTATGAGGCTCAGCATCAGAGACATCTAATGCACCTGTCTTTTAATGGCCCAGTGGATATGGGTTAAATCCGCTATAATTAGCACTGCAGCATTTCATTTTAGTCACCTTGCTTTCTAACAGTCTTGATACTCCATTCTAAAGAAAGGAAAGAACTAAAATTGTGCCAAGTGTCACTGGGTGACAAAACATGTGGTAGTAAAGATGAGGAGAGGAACTGAGACTCACTCTGACCTTTCAGAGGTGGTTCAGCTCTGGAGTCTGGTCTGGGGGGACACAATGAGCCGTCAGCAGTCAGAACTCACCCTTAAAATCTGCAGTTGCCTGAACCTCACAATGATAGTAAAGGTTGCAGGGCTGCGCTCTTCTCTCATCCTTCTTTAACCAGTGTACAGAATATCCCCATATTGCAAGGGTAACAGAGATTGTCCTCTTCTCTCCAAAACGATTTAAACTCACAAAGGACCCGAAATGTTTCTTGGTCTATTCTGTAAATGAGTTTATTTCAATCCCTTTAGTTGACAGTTCTATTTTACATGGAACAAGTAAATAATTGCTGTTGAAGAGCAAAGACCAGCTCTGTAGTCCAGGACACATTTACTTGGGAAGAAGAGGGAGATCAGCCTGCAATGAACTTTAGGAACAAAGACTGGAATTCAGTCTCTCTTTCCATGGAAAGATCATAAAATCATACAGAATCATAGAATAGCTTAGGTTCAAAGGGACCTTAAAGATCATCTAGTTCCAACCCCACTGCCGTGGGCCAGGGTACCTTCCACTAGACCAGGTTGTTCAAAGCTCCATCCAACCTGGCCTTGAACACTTCCAAGGATGGGGCATCCATGACTTCTGTGGGCAACCTGTTCCAGCCCCTCACCACTCTCCCAGTAAAGAATTTCTCCCTAATAGTCAATCTAAACCTACCTTCATTCAGTTTAAAGCCATTCCCTCTTGTCCTAGCACTACATGCCCTTGTAAAAAGTCTCTCTCTGTCTTTCCTGTAAGCCCCCCTTAGGTACTGGAAGGCCTCAATCAGGTCATCCTGAAGCCTTCTCTTCTCCAGGCTGAATGTTCCCAAATGTCTTAGCCTTTCTTCATAGTGATCCATACATCTAAGCAGGCTGTAACACCAGTCTCCCTACTTCTCTTTGGACAAGTTAATATTTCTTGCATCTTTCACAGATTTCTCAGATACCTCCAGCTCAATAGAACTATGTGTATGCTTAAAGACAAACATGCAGTTGAGCTTATTACCTTATTTACAGACCAATTTATATAACTGTTCTTTATCTGAACTAGTTTCCCCCACCTTTGAATAAGAAACCATTATCATCATCATCCTTATACTACATTTCCCTAAAGTATATATTATATGTATAAAAATATATATTATACATAAAACATATATATATATAAGAAAATAATAGTTTTTAAAGCTTGGAATTGGTATGTCATGGTACATATGCTCAAATTTAGTAATGTTATTCCCTAGGTTACATACTCATAACAAATCAGCTGGAGGCAAATTTTTAAGCAGCTTTTCTTTCCTTCAAACCTAGTCAAAACTTTTGGCCTCTCTCAAAGAAGGTGAAAATGGTGACCAATCTATATTATTTCTGAAAATTCATGTAGTTAGGAATAGAGAGGATAAGCAAAGGCTACTAATCAAATCTCTCAAATGTAGCCCATGGTGTACCTACTGGACAGCAGTCCCTGGTTATGCAAAAAGGTATTGAATTTAAAATATAAACCTCTGTAAATGAGAAAAGATTGCTATTTAAAAAACTTTCTTGATTCTAATGAAAGAATGTGCCTTATGATTCATATCTCACTCACTCTGGTCACATTTCTAACTCTTAATTTTTATTAAGTAGTTATGAATTTCACTATATACCAATTCAAAGGGCATACTTATGCTGATCATGCTGGGCAAAATCCTTCTGCAGATTTTCCTCAAGTGACTGTTGTGACATTTCATAGTTCAGATGGATCACAACTGTGGGTTCAAAGCAAGCTGTGAAAGACTTGAAGTAATTTTCACTGCTTCACAAATCAATGCTGTCAAGAGCAAATCTTGACCTTTATGCAATTTTAATTAATTTGATAAAAACCTTTGGAATGGTGAAGTAATTTAGAGATGTATGGAAAAAGCTTGGCTGTGTAACTAGATTATGTCAATTTTGACAAGCACCCATGATGGAAAGCAAGCAAAGGTCCATGAAAGTCTATCAAACATGCCTAAAGCAGTCAGAAGATTTTTAAGTCCTATCCTGTTTATTCTGTTTTATACATCAAAGCCAGGCAAGGTGAGCTGCAACCTACAGACTAGCATCACAGTTTACTTTCAGACTGTCTGAAGGTGATTTAACATTTAGCAGACTACATATGCAGTCTAAGGTTAATGAATAGATTTGCTGGATCTCTGCTGCGCTAGCAACTTCGTACTGGTAGTGCACTAGAGCAAGAATTTTTGGTGCTTGGAGGAATCATCTTCTGAGTCTACAGACCTACTTGGACTGACTGAAATCTAAGAAGAAAAAGAAATGTGCCCAGCAACTCCCTCCAAGAAACAGCTATCCATAGAAATGAACTTGTAGCATAAATTTGCACAACCTCAGAGTGTTTTGAATAATAAGTTAAC
Organism: Corapipo altera; assembly: GCF_003945725.1. Classification (NCBI taxonomy): domain Eukaryota; kingdom Metazoa; phylum Chordata; class Aves; order Passeriformes; family Pipridae; genus Corapipo; species Corapipo altera. The sequence continues at coordinate 5,064,310 of NW_020884886.1, forward strand.
ATTTCTGGCTAGCTTCCATGCCTATAATTTAGCATGGTCTTCAACTGATTCATGAAGTGCACCAGTGAGGACCCTGCTCAGATCACCCTATTAAGTGTTATGTTTCACTTTCTCATCACTCACTGACCCAAGTGATATGACCAGATCTCAAGTGGTAAAATTCTGTAGTATGCTGACTGTCTGTCCTGTGGTATTAATAGTGATATGACAAGGGAGAGGGGGTTTAAATAAGAGAGATTTAGATTAGATATTAGGAGGAAATTCTTTACTGTGAGTGTGATGAGACACTGGAATAGGTTGTCCAGGTAAGCTGTGGATACTCCATCCCTGGAAGTGTTCAAGGCCAGGTTGGGTGGTGTAAGGCCCCAGTCTCGCTCAGCGAGTTTCCTAAAAAGACTTTGTTATTTTTATACTCTGAGAGGGTGCAAGGGAAAAATGCAACAACGTTTTTCAGGAGGTTAAACAACGAACTTTTTCTGGAAAACTTAAGAAAATAAGGGAACTTGGCAAATTTAAAGGCAACATTCAATCACAATAAAGCATTTCATGATGCATTGACTTGCAAAACTCCAGCCTATCCAACTTTTAAGTTACCTAGATTTCAGGAAGAGGAAATTAGGAGAAGAAAAAGAGAGAGAGAAGGAAAGAGAAAGAGAGAAAGCAGGAATATAGTTGCTGCCTTGGTTCCAGCATGGTCTTAGCCAAGGACAATAGGGATGTGATGCATGTATGCCTCGTGCATTGATTTTTATCTGCTCTAGTCTCCTGTGGTCACCCACCCCTAGATGGGGCTTCAGGTCTGCCAGCCATTATGGGACTGGGTTGAGGGCTCCAGGGGTGTGGTGTGGGGCACTGCTTCTGGTGTGCCAGTGACTGACAGACGCACTAGAGGTTCCCAAGGAGGCGAGGTTATGGGGGCAGACCACCATCCCACCTTTGCAGAACTTGATCTCCCCCTTCTTCCCCTCACACACATTGGTTGTTTCTATTGGGTTATAATTTTTTCAAGTCTCTCACAAATGGGGCTTTGAGTAACCTGGTCTAGAGGAAGGTGTCCCTGCCATGGTAGGGGTGCTGGAACTGGATGATCTTTAAGGTCCTCTCTAACCCAAACCATTCTGAAATTCTATGATTAATGACACAGGTGTGATAGGCCTGCTCTGTAATTTGGACACAAAGGACATGAATATTGGTTTTATGTGTTATGACTAAAATTTCTGTGCTCTTAAACCATTTTTATTTTTTTTTGCCTAAAAATAATCTTTAATGTGGATATGACTAAGTAAAACTCAGAATAGAAATGTTGTGTGGTTTGTTGCTGGTATGTATCATCTTTACAATGTGCATGATGCAGATGGCTGAAAGTTCTGTATGCAAAGAATACAGAGCTGAATCAGAGAGAAAGCATCACTTACACACTTAGGTTCGAGTTGGGAAAGTTAACAATGATTCAATGTTCTTACCTGCTCAAATTTGACACAGGGTTTTATAAGGAGTAGGATATTAGCTAGCATTTGACAACTAATAGTCCAAATTCCAGACCAGTGATTACAAAGCTTGCCATCACATAAGTTAAGAAGGAAGTGAAAGCCTGAGGAGTCATGAACCTTGCTCTTGGGGCAAAAGCATGTCTGAACATGGCATTATTCAAGAATAGCTATTTCATATTAAATTTTCATTTCACCACGCTGAAATGTCAGGTGCTGATGTTTCCTTATTTAAAGAATAACAAGTAAAGACGGGTGTTATTTATAATGGGACCATTCAGTGAAAAAATCAAGAAACTGAAAGTCCACAACACCTAATTTGGCATGTATTCTGAAACCTGAGTTTCACTCAGAAGTTCACAAGGAGCTATTTTGCTGAGAAAAGTGATGCTAATCACAATACAGGTTTGGGAGACTTTTTTTTCTTTTTTATCACACTGTGAAATCTCTCAATTCTCCTTGGCTGCATATAGCAATATAACTGTCTAATAAAAGCAAGGTTAGATTTTAGTTTAGATTGCATATCTCCAGATCAAGAATTTCACAGTACTTTGAGAAGTCTGATTGTATGTTATTTGGTTCTAGGCTCATAGATACACGCCACAGCACCTGCAATGGCACTGGTCATGGGAACAGGCTGTGGCTTCTATCACTCACCTAACAGCTCTATGCTCCACATATACAGAGGCAGAAGCCATTCTTCAGTTTGGAATGCTTTTATCTTACATCTTCAGGCACTGAAAGGGCCACCTGGGTTGGGAATTTTTTTAGATTTTTTAGAGAGAGAAAGGAGTTTATATGTAGAAATATGCTCAAAGCAATCTTTAAAGTGACTTAGAAACTGTAATTTCATATTAAACTCTCAAATTTGAAAATGCCAAGGGCTCATGGCTAGTAAGAACCTTAAGGCAAGAAAATTTGCTTTCCAGTGTTCCCTGGCACATCTCTGAGCATGAGTGTGTGTATCTGTACTCAATTCAGAAGTAAAATCCAGAAATCTGGCAGTCTCAGAAAAGGCTAGAACATCTCCTGAAAGAAGTTTTCGAACCTAATGCAGCTGCCCTGAAAGGAATAAAAACAACATGTAATTTTAAAAAAGGATTTTACTTTGCAGCTTAAGCCTTAAACTAAATTACAGAATCAAAATAGGAGAAAGGTGCTGATTCTGTCCTAATATATAACTATACAAAGCTGCTGTGATCCTACTGCAGCCTGTAGAGTGACATCTGTAAGACTAACAAGACACATGAAAGAGTAATACCTATCAGAATGAAGACTTCACTGAAGCTTTTTGGCACTACTAAAATGCTAATATAGAGTAAGGGTATGTTTGACTCTTTAGAAATGCATGTGAAAAACAATACCAAATGTATTATGTAATATTCTGGCTCTGCTCGAGTTAATGACAACTTCCCTCTTAAACTTCAGTTGGTCCAGGATTTCATCCATTATATTCAGCAACAATACAATGCAATTATTTCATTCTGATTTACATACTTTTGTATTAAAATTTCTCAAATGTAATAGGAATTTATAGCTAACTTAGAAATATTGTAACTTATGATTTTTTCAAAAATGAACTACCCTTACAAATATTATGAGTACTGCTACTTTAAAACATGTAGGTATTTTAATTGGATTGTATAAACTGAGTACACAGCACAACTTCCAAGTAAGATGAGAAGAATGAATACGGAATAGTAATCCTTTACGCAATTGTACACATGATAGATTATATCTGGGTGGGAAGACAAAGGCTTTCATATACAGCTACCAGAGCTGAACACATTCTTTTCTCTACTTTTTTTTTTATTTTATTTTTAGCAAAACACAGTACAAATTGAGAGAGTAAAAAAATTCTCAAAAATTCTCATGAATAAAATATTCCAAAAAAATACCGACCCCCTGGGCCTGCCAAAACATTTTTTTAAACACTAATTCAAAAATCTTCTAACTGACAAACTAGCTGAAATGTTGAAATTAAAGAGTATGTTGATCTAAGCACACCATATTTTTCTAAATGTCAAACTTTAAAATGTCATGTTTCCTTAAAATAAGGAAGAAATTCAGAAAACTTCTCAAAATTATTCTCTTTGAAAAATTACTCAATAAGAAAAGGAGATTAAAAACTTCATGGATATGTCTAACGGGCTCCTTGGCGAGACCACTTAAAAATTAAATAAAAAGCAAAACTTTCGACAGTTCCTCACATTAAAACCTTATTGAAAAGCTGATGAAGTACACACCAGGTAAATGAAGTACAAAATAGGTAAATGGACAGTGAGGCGGATTGAAAGCTGGCTGAATAGCCAGCCCAGAGGTTTGTGATCAGCAATGTGATTTCTAGCTGGAGACCAGTCCCTAGTGGTGAGCTCCAGGGGGCAGTACTTGTGCTAATACTGTTTAGTATCCTCGTGAGTGACATGGACACTGGGACAGAATGCACCATCAGCAAGTCTGCTAATGATACAAACCAGGAAGGAACAGCTGATTCACTACTTGAGTGTGCCACCATCCAGAGGGACCTTAATGAGCATGGAGGAATGGGAAGAGAGTAACTTCATGGAAGTCAACAGGGGAGGAATAACCCTGGGCACCAGCTTCAACTGGGGCAGGAATGCAGCCTGGCAAAGAAGGACTTGGGTGTTCTGGTGAGCAAAAAGTTGACTGTGAGCCAGCAATGTGCCTTTGCCACAAAGATAGCCAAGTGCATCCTGGGCTGTGTTAGGAGGAGAGCTGCCAGCAGGTTGAAAGAGTTGACAATTTTCCTCTACTCCACACTGGTGAGGTCACATCTGCAGCGTGGTGCTTTGTAAAAGAAAATGGACCTGCTGGAGTGAGTCCAGTGAAGGGCCATGGAGATGATTAAAGAAGTGAAGCAACGTTCACACAAGGAGAGTCTGAGAGAGCTGGGATTGTTCAGCGCAGAGAAGAGAAAGCTTAGAGGGACCTCGTCCCTGCGTATGAATAACTAAAAGGGAGAGTATAGAAAAGGGACACAGGCTTTTCCCAGTGCTGTCCAGTGAGAGAACAAGAGGTAAAGGGTGGAAATTGAAATATATGAAAGTCTGCTTAAAGATAAGAAAGTACCTTTTTATTGTAAGAGCTGTTGAAGAGGTAGCACTGACATGTTCTGGAGTATCTGTCCTAAGAGATATTCAGAACAACACTGGAAACAGTTCTGAGCAACCAGCGCTCACTAATCTTGCTTTTAGCCAAGGATTGGACCACAGGATTCCCAGAGGTGGCCTCCCTCCTTAGCTGTTCTGTGATGTTGGCTTGCTTTCTGAGTTTAATCACTACTCTTAAAAAACATAACTTTCCCATGACTGAGGTCCAAATTCAGCAGTCCTGTCTGCACAATGATTCTTGGAATGTAAAAAATTTCTATAGCTATTTTCACCAATAGTGGGCATAAAGTGTGACCAGAAAGACTAGTTCATGTTTATATGCAGTTTAGATTTGTGTACTTCATAATCTTGAACTATAAATGTTGGATTTACAGTAAAGAAATGGATGTTGCAATCAAAAGAACATGTCTTAATTTGATCATGCCATCAAGTAGTAAAACAGATTTTAAAAAACTGAGACCATTATTACTCTAGATTTCCAGATAAATCACTACAATATGAGTCGTAAACTGTGACCTCATGCTAAACACTGTTTAGCAGGGCACTGACCAAAGTTCCACTGACCAAAGTACTAAACTAAGCTATGAATAGTCTTTAAATGTTAACCTCCCACTTCCTCAAGTATCCAACCAACCTAGAGGAAGCCTTCAAAGATTAAGCTTTAATTTATTTAGTGTATTGTTCATGTATATTTTATTCAAATATTTCTTTTCTGCCAAGGATCTCACACCCACCTGAAATCTGACTTTGATTAAACAAAATTAACAAAAAAAAAAGACATTACTAACAAATCTATCTGGAAACAAACAAACAAACAAAGACTCACATGAGGATGATAATATTTTTATATTTTTATTTGCGTCATGTAAAAAATTCTGTATGTAGCTCTGTGGGAAAACAGCCTCTGAGGAGTCGCAAACTATTTATCCTATAGAACATAAAGATGTTTTGATGGAAAACTTCAAGCAAGCAAAAGCATACTGCACATTGGTAGCAAGTGATGGTGGTAGGAGAGGAAGGGGACCAGGATCAGTTTGTCTGAGAAGAGCCATCGAGACCTGGCCCAGAATGGGAAGCACAGCAGGTAGGGCAGTGTGCCCGCTTACGCTGAATGGACCTGCCCTCCTAGTGGCATCATGACCTGCATTTGAACCCTTCAGAAATGGCAGCATTTGTCTTCCTCTAAATTCTCCAAGGGATGAAACATAAGAAACATTTCACTTGTCAGGACTGTTTACTATTTGTTGAAGTAAATGTAAGTCTGATGTTTCTCTAACAGGAGCTGACAGCTTTATTTTGCAATGACATATCCGTAGACTTCTTGGCATTTCTTATTCCTATTTTGACACTAGAAGCTCTTTCCTGTGATTTAGTGTCAAAGCAGTAAGGTCATCTTGAGCTGTTTAAACATCTTCTAAATAGCAGACTTAAAAATAAGAAGCAATAACATTATAAGAAAGAAGTGTTTAAATCTCACCACAAGTACCTGTGACAAATTCTCTGAATCTACAGTGTCTCCACGTTAATATTTATTAAAGAAATATATTCCTAGTGATTCAGCGAGGATCCTATAGTGAAACTGTGCGTTTGATTAAGCAACAGCTGCTTCTGTTAATGAATTTACAGTTTGGATAGGTCAAACATGTAAAAGTAAAGCACGCAAAGCAATAGAGAAAGCAGAATAGCAAATACTTATCCTTCCATGAGCAGTCTCTATGGTGTTTCAATTTCAACTCCTCTGACTTGAGTGGTTGCCCTTCTGACTCTAACAACTCCATACGGAAAGTTGCTGACTAGCCAGAAAAGATCAGAAGGCTTCCAGAACAGTCCATATCAGTTCTGCCCCTGGAAGGACTGTCCTAGTTACCCTACATAACAGTCCTGCATCTGGTGATTGAAGCCTGACTTCTATTTAATAATTCTATTTTGATTTTTGATAGGGAATCGATTCAGTTTAATTACATGGTCAATTAGCTATTAATGTTTTAATTATAATAGAATTGTGAGTTGTCCTTAAAAAGTTATGCCCCTATGAAGACAATTATGCTTTAAGGGATAATTCACCACTACATTTGCTGAGGAAAGAAAGAGGAAAGCAAAATCTGTTGTGGGGAGTGCTTTGCCTAAAAGAAAATAAAATGATACATGGGATCATGGGTTAATCTTCTGATTCTGCTAAACTCCCCCTTCAATGTGCTTTCCAAAGGTTAAGGCTGATTAGGGCACATTGGACCTCTGGAACAGCCAAGAGTAACTTCAGAACAGCTCTAATCTGTATTTGGCTGTGGAAAGGTTTGTTTTAGTTCAGTTGCAATATTTAAGTCAATACGTGTCAAAGCTGTGGGACTGCTGTTGAAAGCACAAAAGTTGTCATAGACATTCATGTCTTGATTGATTTGAGATGTGGTGCTATTTTAAATGATTCAGAGTGTCACAAGGACATCTGTCCTGGAGCTTCTTTGTTGCTGAGAGTTTGTATAATTTTATTCTTAATTGACTCTCTACAGTGTCTGCAATATCTCGTTTACATCTGGTTTGACTCAAGTGACTGTCACATTAACTGAAAAAGCAATGTAAAAAAATCAGTAATTGCTACAACTCTTTATCACCACCACAAACTTTTAAGGTTTGGTCTCAAAACTTTCTTTCCGTGTGCAGTTTTAGGCATCAGTTGATATGGATTTTACTCTAAATCTTCTAACGTATACCACAAGATCTTTAGATGAAGTGGACATTTAAGGCATAATAACAGCATACAAATGAATTTTATGACATTGGGTTGTTCCAGTCCCATATTTATGTGTGTGCATTCTCCACTATTGATATTTAACCTTTACATTCATCAGCTAAGCTCTTTAGTTCTACAGTGGTACACTTCTGTCACCTGCAGCTTCTAGTCCTCTTTTTCTTCATCCCAGTTGGCAAGTGCTTTAATTCTCTCTATGCCCCTGTGTACTTTTTTTCTTTAATACTGTTCTGATAGTGGTGAGGGCTGTGGGTTTATAGCAAACAATTTTTGTTGACTACTATTGCTGTTGCATCAACTTGAGAAGGAAACTCCTTCCAGGTGTGGTATGCTGGGTGAACAGTTCTACATGGTGGCATGACCACTAACATAACACTGCTAATGCAGTTTGTCCTAGTTAGGACAGCTGAGACCAGTTCACCACTGGATGGGTGTAACCCAAAACTGTGTATTCTATAGCCTTCCATGCCATTTCCCAGAAACTGTTATCAGTGAACCATTTACATTATCTGCACATAGACCCTGACTCCTCAGGCTATAAACTAGGTGCTAAGAAGCCTGAGAGATAGGAGTTGCTCTTGTCCTCACACCCATTAAGGAACCCCCCCTCCCAGAGGGTGGTACTGAGCATTCCTACCTGAACTGGAGGATATATAATCTTGCAGTCTTGGGACCTTTTTAACCACTCATGGGATCCAGAGGAAGACTGCAGACCACCACTCTCAACCAAACTGCAGACCACCACTCTCGACTGACTGCAACCACCACTTTTCAACCAGACTGCAACCATCACTCTCGACCGGACTGCAACCACCACTCTTGACCAGACTGCAACAGCACTCTCACCAACAGGTTTTCCCCTCTCCTTTTCCTTTGGACTCAGGGGGCCCAATGAACACCACTCTGTTCATGTCCCAGGGTGCTGGGTTATATATTTAGGTTTTGTGGGTTAAAACCAATTGTTTGTCTGTATAATCGTACTTATTGTATTATTTTATTAAATTGTTATTCTGATTGATAATCTCTCTTTTGAGTTGAGTTCATTTCCCCTGCTGGTTTACCTTTAAACCAGCACACAGTTGTAGAAACATGCAGTGTTTGTTCTCTGTAAATATTTCAGATAATACTGTAAGGTATATGTTGTACATGTATAGAACCTTCTTTATTCTTTTCTCCAAAAAAAAATGAAATGGCCTCAGTACTGTTTGGAGATTCAGTGATATGTGAGCATGTTGCTTAGGTTTAGCAGACTAGAAATTCTCATATTTGCCAAATGAGGTAGAAAACTCCTAAGTTTTCCAAGATAATGAGTGTTGCAATGCCCCAAATCCTTGCATACACACCAGAAGTCAGTATAACTAAGCTCCTGTTGTGTTCTGTTTGAAAACATTCTTGTCCTTCTCAATTGTAGGGTTTTCTTCCAAAGGGCTTTCACTAATTCTTAGATGATTGCTATAATCTCTGGTGATGAAAATTTCTTAGGTATAAAAGTTATTAAATAAAAAAAGAGCTTGCTACTAATTGCTGGTTTCTTGTTATATTATGAATACCCTTCATATCCTTTCAAGATCTCTGCCCTGAGTGTGGTATGTCCTGGAAGTGTCTCTGAAAGCCTCTACCAGCACACACAATATCAAGCCTTAACACATTTTAAACTGTTAACTGATGTAGAGGATAATCTTGTTTGATGCATAGTCTTTGAAAGTCATATTGATGTCTGGCCATAAAGTATTGATATCCATCAAGAACTTCAATAAGAACATCAGAGAGATCACATCATGAGGCAAGGTTCACTTTATTTCCAAGGTATTTTATCAAGGTGGTTATCTTGCCTGATGATAGCTTGTTATTTTTAGAAAGAGATGGAGGATAACATTGGTTTTCATGACGAAAGAAGTCTTGTAAGTCACCTTCTTTCTTCCGACAGGCAATGAGTAATTATGGTAATAAAAGAAAATAATTTTTAGAAGGGTTACTTGCTGGGTGTTTTGTGATTCAGTCATGAAGAAATCATATATGAAGAGATATTTCTGTGTATGACTTCAGATCGTGTTTGTCTTCACAAGTGTTTTTGTCACAAAATCATTATATAGTGTGAGGTCAGCATATTTAATGATCTTCAGGTTTTCTGAAAATATGCAACATAGTCTCATATTTTCCTGTCACATAATTACCATATATATGTGTGCACAGAACAACTTCCACACCATTGCAGAGTATGACCCAAAGCAGGTGCTAACCAGATATGATTTTCTCATCCCAATCCCATTAGTATCTGTCCCAAAACTGTGTCTCTGCTGAATCACGTTAATTATCTGAATCTCTCACAGAGAAGGCTTATTAGCTACACTAGATCACATCAACTTTCTTTCTTCTTTCTCTGCACACTTCCTTGACTTCTTCCCTGCTGTCTGATTATCCTCTGCTTCCTAAGCATCATCATAATCCTGTGATCAAGCAGCTGTGGGCCATGTGTATAGAGCTATAAAAATCACTGCAGATATATTACCAGAAACCCATCATATGCTTATTATCTAATTTTAGGAGGAATGAGGAGGAACGCTCATTACAACAAAAGTCTGCAGAATAATTAAGAAATTCCTTATTACATGTTTCCTTTATATTTTTTCTCACTTCATTGTTTTACTGGTATTAAGTCATCATAACTTTAAAGATGTGGGGTGCATGCAGAAAAATTTGGGGACATATTTCATTCTATATAAGTTTGTTCCTGTATAAGTTTTCCAAAATTTACCAATCTCTATAGATGACAGCCAGTGTTATTCATGTCAAAACTTGTTCTATCTATTTCAAAATTCAGCACCCTTTTGTTACAGGATAGTGGTATTTTTCACTAAGCTTGTCTCTTTCTCTTGGTGACATTTTGTTTAAATAAGAAAATCTGTGTAAAGTGGCTTTGTGCCTATGGGTGAATTTATTTGAAGTGTAAAATGTCAAACTGGCAACAGTAATAATCCTGTAAATTAGGTATGTCAAATAATGTACATGTAGACTTGTGATTCATCTAAAAGTGGAAGAATTTCTATTTCAAGAAACCTGACTCATGAGTTCCCATTTCCTAATTGGTACTCTTGACAAAAGTGAAGAATATGCCAACATAAAAAAATTTATAAATCATAAAATATTGAGTCCAGGGTAAAACTAACATCATCTCACAGTTCAGCAATGCTCAGCAAGAGAAAAGATGTCTCTATATGTGGAAGAGAGTTCATAATCATCAAATAATTTTCTAATTGTCAAACTGTGGAGATGCTACTAGGCAATGTGCAGGAGATTTCATGCAGTGGTCCATGTATGCATATACATGATGTTACACGGGTTGTACTATATGAGCCAGTCTAGAACAGTCACAGCCTCTGAGATGATCTCATCACACACTATCACCTTTGAGACCAGGCATATTCTCATTAGTAAGACTGAAGAAGAAAAGATGTTTGGATCATGTGTGATCAAAACACAGATTGTCACATCTGTGGCTGCTGTAGCTGAAAGATCACCATCTCACCCACGATGCTCCCTTCTCCCTAATCTTTCCTGCCCTCTTTGCTGGGTAGTGCTGCCCCTTGGGTTCTCCAAGCTCACTGTTCAGGTAGGAACTTTCAGCTCTTTTTTGGTGAACATGAGACAGAACATCAAATATCAGTTTGAACTATTTAAATTTGGGTTGAAGGAACTGAGTTACAAACCACTCACCTCAGCATTTTCCCAGTAATTCTCAAGGGTAGTAAGGAGTATTAGTAAATACTGAAGAGCACGATTTTTTCTAACTCTATGACTTCATCTAGAACATTTTAAAATTAGAGATTTTCTCTGTGAAAGAAGTAATTTTGTCCAAGTAATTAATTTAATTGCAGCTCTAAGTACAGTGCCAACAATTTTCCTCCTTTAGAGAAGATTTAACATTTCCCTGCAATGTTGAAATGGACTGAGGCACACTTCAGTTCCTATTGAAGCTTTGCCTCTTACTTTTGCCTCTCACTCTTTGTCTCTTACTCTTTTATTTGGCAAAGTTTCTCTTTGGTGTAACAGTGTCAACATGCATTTATATAGCTACCATGCACTCTATTATTTGCAAATATAGTATATAGAATACCATTGTATTGTGCTATGTTGACTATACAAAATGTAACATTGTACTATGCAACATGTTTTGGAGGGCTTTACCTGCCCCTCTTTCTGCAAGTGGGAAAATCAGCAGTAATTATTCTCTCTTACAGAGAAAGAAATAGCTTTGTTGGATTTATAGGGCACAAGGTAAATAAAAATGTTAGCATCCCAAAGGAAGAAGAAAAAAAATAAATAATTTAAATTATTACTTATTATATGCACACCATGTTTATTCTGTGGTATACACAGCAAATAGGAGTTTTCTCCTTTTTAAAAACTCTTGTGCTTCCTAAGGAATAGCACTGCTCTCAGGCATCACTAAGCAACTACTGCACAGTGAATTCTTGCCACTGCTTCTCTATGAACTTTCTCACAGATTTATGTAACTATTGTCATTCTCTGCATTTGAGAAGGTAGGCTAATTATATTAGGTGTGTACACCTAAACTAATTGGGAATAAGCTACACTCAGCAACACTGCTACCATTTGGTAGCATCGCATGGTAATGTCACTTCACACACATTAAAAGAAACTATGGAGGAATATTTTATCCTGAACTAGCTGAAGACTGGCCATCCAATAGGTCTCTAGCCTCAAAATAGCTTAGTGCTCCTTTAAAGGATGGGACAGAGAGGATCAGCCCCCAAAACACCAGTAATAAAAATCCATAACTGAACCTTATTAATCAATTTTATCTTTCATACGTGATTTCCTGATGGAAATGCCAAAGGTAGAACTAATCTGTAATTCAAACATGCTAGAAGAAGATTTCTGGAAAGGAGACTTGAAAAAATGTGGCATCCCCAACCACCAGGACCAAAACAGGGACATGCAGGCACCAAAAGAATCCATTAAAGGAATCAGCATATATACCTCCCTCCTTGTTTGGCACAATGCAAATATTTTTCTTATCAACTTATTAATCTTATCATAGACTTTTTAATCATAAAATGAAATTATAGTACAAGGAAAAATAAAAAAAACCCTTGATGTCTGCAAACCTCCCAAGTGAGGTTTGCTGGTGAATGAAGATGTCCCAGTGTACATTTTTCCTCTTACCTTATAACGAATTCACTGCTTTGGACTGCATTTATTTTCAGTGTCAGTGTAGGTTTTCCAGCCTCTGTTAAAAACAAAAGAGTGTAACAGAACTAGAGATTAGGTATGTCTTTAAGTGACCCTGGTTGCCTACCCTCTTTCTTATGCATTAAGAAGCTGAAGCATTATTGAGAGTTGACTATCAGCCACACTGCACTTGTATACCACTCTGAATTTATTTCTCAGATATTCCTCAGTGTTAAATGGTATAAAGTACATCACATTGTTTGTGAAGAAATCTCACCTTTATGATACCTTTCATTTTGGCCTAATTGTCTAAGATAAGAATAGCTTACTGTGCCTGAGGGGGAAATTTTCCATTACTGCTGAAAAGATAAATGGTAGAAAGCAAAATGAACTTGGCTCATTACAACCTTCTGAAAAAAAGGCAAATTGGTCTTCAGAAATGATATAATAGAGCTGACACTTTTAATAGTCTGAAGTTCAAATGTGGCATTTTATATATTTTTTCTATAAAGTATAATTCAAACAATTACAGATGCTGGCAATAATGAATGGTACTTAGTTTCTTTTACTAGCTTTATTCTGTACGTTCCAGAGTGAAGAAAATGGTTTTACCAATGACCACTTTAATGAGGGGAGAAAGGTTACTTTTGAAGAAACATAACATACATTTCAGTGTATTTCTAGTCTTAATCTCTATAATAATTACACTAATGCATTTTGATCTACTATGAAAGTGCATGAATGGCTTAGACTGCTGATAGCCAGACAGTTTATTTTATATTTTAAATATCTAATGAGTTTTGCAAGACAGAGCTGAAAAAAGATTTCTTTCTTACTACAGAATATGGTTCATAGTAGTGGTCAGGTTTTTTCCTAGGATTACTATTTAGATCAGTTACTTCTAAACATATTTTCATTAAGTTAACAGATAGACAGTGATTTGCTGGAGTACTGACTAATATCACACATTTACATTTGAGAGTGGAAGGGTTTGAGTATCTGTACAGCAGAACTATAGATCATTTAATTGAGGTAATGGATGCAGTTAATCTTAATTATCCATACTGAAAAAAAAAGGGAGAGCTTATCTGTTACCTGTGTCACATAAGTTTACTTTGGTATATTGTTCCAGACTGATGGAAAGGAGCTTGCAAATATATTGAATATATATATATATGCATATGTATATGTGTATACATATATATTAAAAGACATGCATATTGCTGTCAATTCATGTACCAGTTCAGGAGCAACCCTAACTATTTACATAAACAATCTTGACTTCAACACAATTTAAAGTCTAGTTTAGGCAGGTTTTTAAAGCAGTGCTGAACAGAGGAGTTGACTTGAGGGCATAAGATTAAGATGATTTTTCTGACAGTTTAATTCCATTTGCTCACAGGTCTGTATCTGACAGTCATTTTTTATCAACCTCACTTTCCAAAAACAAACAAAGAAAAACATCCTGAAAGTGCTGTTTGCACGCAATGCTCATGTGCATACAGCCAGACTTTTTGTTTTTTCAATGAAGATCAGGTTCATAGATTGACATTTGCCATGAACATTTTGATTGTACTGATTAGCATTATTTCAGCTTTGGGAAATCCCCAAATTTGTGTGTAGGCTCAGAAGAGCTTTACACATTGCAGGTACTACCTAAACAGAATGCAGTAGAATGAAAACAATAATAATAATTCACAGATATTAAATTATTGCCTAACACAACATTACACCCATTTTTATGGATACTTAAAACTAGAACAACACAAGCTCTTTAGTAATGGGAGAAGTATTTTAAATTATTTTATCAAAATGATTAATGCTATTTTTCCAATCTTATTGAGGTCAAATGTGCTCAGGCATTTACGTGAATAAAACAATAGATGAGTTCTGTACAAATAAACTTCTGTGTGTTACCTCACTTATACAATTCTCCCTCTTCCCCACAAGCAACCTCTGTGCTGTAGGAGGAACAAGATCATACCCACTGAGTCTTAAAAACCCAATTTGCAATCCATCTATGTACATAGCTCTAATGAGAAGGGGAAGAATGTCCTGAGGACTGTGGAGTACATTTCTGCTTTCATGTCATGCCAGCTCTCCAAACAAAGCAAACCTGAAGCTGCTCAGTGGCTCCAAATATGCTGGTACTCTTGTGTTTTCTCATATTCCAAACTACTAGCCTTTGATCTCAACTTCTTTCTTTCTTTCTTTCTTTCTTTCCTTCTTTCTTTCTTTCTTTTCTTTCTTTCTTTTTCTTTCTTTCTTTCTTTTTCTTTCTTTCTTTTTCTTTCTTTCTTTCTTTTTTCTTTTTTTCTATCTTTTCTTCTTTCTTTCTTTCCTTCTTTTCTTTCTTTTTCTTTCTTTCTTTCCTTCTTTTTTCTTTCCTCCTTTTCTTTCTTTCCTTCCTTCTTTTCTTTCTTTCTTTCTGTCTGTCTTTCTTCTTAATTTTCAATTTTTCATTTTTTTTTCTGCCCCAAAAGTACACATAACTTTTCTAGTTTCCATGTCCTTGTTACTTTCAGGAAGATTTTCATTTTTTCAAGGTGAGCTTTAACATTGTCTTGCAGGTAGAAACTTAGAGACACAGGAGCCAGAATAAGAAAAGCAAACACAAGAAACAGTGACTCCTCTGTATATTAAAGGAGGGGGTTTACATGCTCCACTCAGAAAGCTATGTCAGCACAAACCAAATGCCATTTCTTTCAAACACTTCTTGAATTTGTACTCCCTTCAACAGCAGTGGTTCCATTACATCTACTGCAATAAGTCAGAAGACCTTACCACAACCCCCGACAGATACTACAACATAACTGCTCACTAAGTAACTCTAGATATCACCCAGCACGTTGATACAGCCATATTAAAATCTGGTGGTTTTCTTTGGGTAACCATATTTCTTGCATTTGTTTGACATATCTAATTGACATAGATTTTCCCCACACCGCTACCAGATTTCCGGAGCTCCAAAAGAGTATGTTTCTTTCGAGTCAGGAATCAGCGTCTCAGTATTAATGTGCAAATTAAGTGTCCCTGCTGCAGTGAGATGTGTGACTGCAACTTGTATGTCCCCAGGTCATCTTTCAGTGAACCACTTTGAACACAAACAGCTGTGTACCTGAAGCACGGTTCTTCCTCTCTCATTCTCCTGAGCAGCTGGACACCGGTCAGCTGTTAGATTTGTACTATGCCTAAATCCTAAACTCTCCTGAAAGGCATTGTGTAATTAGTACAGGATCAATCTTGTGCTGATGTCCCACATATGACTAATACAGCTATCCAGTTTTCAGTTTAAAGCTTGCTCCTTACTGCAAAGTGCCTCTCAACATATCCATCTGTATCTGCCCTAAACGTTTACTCAGTGTCACTGGCAGGTTTTGCATGCTCCATGTTGAACCCTGTACTGCCAGCAGCTGCACTGGTATGAGACTGAACTAGCTGACAGCTACCGAGGGTACAGATGCAGGATGACAGTCACACATTTGGTTTTCAGTGTAAGTATTACCTGGGCTGACAGAAGTGAGAGAGGAGGTGGCATATGGCAGAGGCCAAGAGCATTACTCCCTCCAAACCAGCCTTTACAGTATGTGAAACTGGCCTAAAATAAAGTTTATTTTTCAAGGTGAGAGTCATATAAAGTGAACTTTTATGCTGATTCTACAATACCTTCAGTCTTCCTCAAGGCACAGACTTCAGTTCAAATAGTTTAGTGATACTATCCATCAGAGGGTTCAACCTTTGCAATATATTTCACAGTATTCCCAGTGACTTAGGTTTGACTCAGGCACAATATATCATTTTGGTATTGCTTTATAGCCTGTTGTCAGCTGCATATTTATCCTATTTATTTATTGGGAAGGAATGTGCGAAATTTCTAATAATTAATAGTATATTGAATGTAGCAAATAGAAACTAAAATAAACAGGCATATCAGTGAAAGGAATATCATCAAAGTAGTCATCAAGAATTGCTAAAATTAGCTGTCAATCTTAACTCCAATTAACTTCAAGATAAATGGCAAAGTCAGAAATTGCTCATACACTTACTGATATGCCTAAAATTGGAAGTGCTACCAACACTCTGAGCAGGAAAACTGCCCACCATTTCCATAACCTTCAGGATCAACAATCTGCATGACAGATTCTCATTTTTCTTTTTGAAATTTAAATCATTAACTGTATATGTACTGCAGCCAATACTGTGCATATACCTCTGAAAAAGCTTTAAAATATCCTATTAAAGGACCTGTAGTAGATCAGCCGTAGCAGAGAGCAGATGCAGCTGGACCTCTGTGTGCGCTATAAGCCTATAGGAGAAGCAAAATAAATTAGCAAGAAACCTGGTCCATACTGATGTCACACCATATATCCACAACAGGACACTGCTGGTACTGAAACTTTGCTAGAAAAAATGTAGCTTGGGTTGCCCACAATTCATTGGAGTGCACAACGTGGCATAGGGACACCCTCATAAAGAGTCAAATATCGTGAATCTCCAACGGTTACTGAATAGGCTCCTGATTTGAAAAATACTGACACAAAGAACTAAGCAAATGACAACACTGACAAAAGCAAGGATAGGATAAGATGTTATGTGCTGTGTGGCATCATATCTACCTTGCTGTGAAGCTATGAAAGATCAAATACACCAGAACTATATCAAATAGGATGGTTACTTGGCCAAAGCTCTTTTCTACTCTGATACAATAAGAAAGGGTTAAGGTGAAGAAAACCACTGAGTTGCCTAGCAGGAATCCACTTTCTTTAGTTAAATAGGGGTAAGTTTGATGGTTTCTCATATAGCAGACTCCAGAGGCTTCCTAGGAACTTGCTTAGTAACATGATCAAATGAAACTTGAGAAAAACTAGGATTATAACTGAACAGGTAAATAAATATGTTTCTGTCTGGATTGAATCACTAGAGGAAAATTTTTCTAGAAATGTAGTAGCTTTGGCCTGTACTCATAGCTATGAACAGAGGGTATTCTTGATCTCTCAGAGGCACATACTGGCAACCCCGTAATCTCCGCCCCTTCACCTCTTCCTCCTTTTGGTCAGCATCCTGGAGAGGAAGATGAGCAAGTGTGTATTCATGCGATATAAACAGGATGGAGCCTATAAGAGTAGGGTTTTTTCTGGGGAAACAGCTTCCCATAGCTTAAAACTCAGATTTCTTTGTAAAATATCCAATATTAGTGCTTAAAAAACTTTTATTAGGTCCTTCGTATTACGAAACAGATGAAAAAATACCACAGTTGTATTTACATTGTTATTGCATAAGGTAAATAACTCTATTAAACTAATCTCAGAAATGTAATAATTCTGTAAATTGTTTCCATCGCCACAAATGCACAAAAAAACCCTTAAAAGTAAAAATTTAATATGAATTGTGATTCTTAATGAATAAGTTCTTTACTCTAAACACATTATTCCAGAAATTCATTTTTATTTTAACATTCTAAAGGTATTGTCCCTCCATTTCCCTGTTCTTAAGAGCAAAATCCATCCATCTAAAAGAGTTTTGTGAGGAAAGATTCTTTTCTGCCAGCATTAATAACAAGAAAATCTAATTTTTTTTTCTTCCCATTTCAGCAACCTGTTCTGAAATCTGAGATTTGAGGCAATCTCAAATGGAATGTTCCTTTACAAACTAGTTTTATTCACCTGCAAAATCCCCTGATGGAATGTTTCTGATGATGAAAGATGAAGGTAAGTAGTAAAGCTGACAGATTTTCTTTTTTCTTGCAAAACAACAAATGACCAGAATTTTAGTTTTGCTCCAGTTGGCCTGAAATCTTCATAAGAGGGTTTCTATTATGAAGGGTCAGTAAGGGAGAAATTCTTAATTCACATAGGAGAATATTCTCTGTTCTCAAATGGGGATATCACTGTTAGGAATACTTGTGGATGCTCTGGTGTAGGGTTCCCTGAGGAGATAAGGATTTTGTGCCCAGTTCTGTTTCCTGAATGCCCAGTATTTGAACATATATTTTCCAGTCATGTGCCTAAATCTCATGCTTAGAGTATTTGGGATCCTTCAAAATGTTTGGACATCTTTGTTCCACTTTGCATAAAAAACAAACTATTGTCAGCAAAGAAGTGTGGCTGAAGAGCTTTGTGGTTGGAACAGTCATCCAAGATGGATGAACTTCCTGCCAGCCTCTATTCTGCCAAACATCCTGACCTATAGTGATACAGTGTCATGGTGCTTCTGGCAAAATAGCTAACTACTTCTTGTTAAACGGAACATTTGTAGCAGCAGTACCTGCCTCAGTCCCAGGATATTTAAGGTGGAAAAAATATATGGCTGTGTTTTCTCATGGGAGGGAGCACACCTCAAGGAAGGGAGGGAACAAAATAAGAGATTCTAATTTCCTCGAGTGAGTGCTCTCATGTTTCATCACTGAGATAGCAGAGAAACATGATTAAGGCTTTTCCAGTTGTCTCATAATTTTATTTGACTCTACATTCTGAAGAAGGAACACTTTTGCCATGTTGAACTACATGACTTTGCTTGTTGTGGTTTAAAACAAATCAACACATTTTAAAAGCATTTTCATCTAGACTGATCTGGACTGTTGAACTAAAGAATTAAATATTCACACAGCCCTAGCAGATAGATAGGCAGATTGAAACAAACTAAATTACCAGACCTTTGTTATTTGTCAAATAGTAAAATTTTAAAAATGTTTTGTTCCAGCATCTGTTCTTCTCCTTTTATGTATGTGCTCTCTAGCTGTCATCTTCCAGTTTCCCTAATTCGTCTACTTCTCCAATCACACCTATTCATACACTTCTATTTTTTACTTCTTAATACAAATCTAGCATATTAACACATTCATATATTGTAATTCACTTAAGTTTAACTTTGTCCCAGCAATAGTTTTACCCTCTTCGTTTTACAGAAATACTAATTCTGACTTTATTCATAGGTGTCACAATGCACAGTTCTTTAGTATGGATATATGTGAGTAAAACTGTGTAGAATCAGGTTCTAAGCAAGGACATCTCCTGCAAAGCTAAAGCGGTAGCAAACATGAAATACGTTTGTAGTGCGTTGACCCTGGCCAGATACCAGGTACCCACTAAAGCCGCTCTCTCACTCTCCCTCAACAGTTGGACAGAGGAGAGAGAAAAAACACCAGCTAAGGATTCATAAGTTGAGATAACAACCGGGAGAGGTGACTTACTGATTACTTTCATGGGCAAAACAGACTTAAAGTGGGGATAGTACTTAAATTTATTACTGACAGGATCAGAGCCAAACAGTGAGAAATAAAACAGTCTTGAAAACATCTTCCCCCCACCCCTCCTTTCTTCCATGTTCTCCCTTCTCCCTCCCAGTGGTGCAGGGGGACAGGGAATGGGGGTTGTGGTCAGTTGTTGTTTCTGCTGCTGCTCAGGGAGAGGAGTCCTTCCCCTGCTCTGGTGGGGTCCCTCTCACAGGAGACAGTCCCTGATGGACCTCTCCAGTATAAGTCCATCCCTCGGGCAGCAGTTCTTCCCAAACTGCTGTCCTGTTGGTCACTCCTCTATGGAGTGCAGTCCTTCATGAATGAGCTGTTCCAAGGTGGGTCCCTGACAGGGGCCACAAGTCTTACCTGAGGAAAACCTGCTCCAGCATCAGCTTCCCTCTCCACGGGCCACAGATCTCTGGCAGGACCCCGCTCCATCTTGTGACTCCCTGCTCCAGCCATGGGCTCCTCCATGGGCTGCAGGTGGGTCTCTGCACCCCGATGGTCCTCCATGGGCTGCAGGGGCACAGTTGCTCAGCTGCTCCCCCATGGTCTGCACCATGGGCTGCAGGGCCTCAGCTCCAGTGCCTGGAGGACCTCCTGCCCCTCCTTCTGCACTGACCTCAGCGTCTACCTTGTTGTTCAAATGTTCTCACTCCGCTCTTCCTTGGCTGGAATTCTTCTGCACAACAACCTTCTGTTCTTAAATATGTTATCACAGAGACGTTACTATTACTCCTAATTGGCTCAGCCTTGGCCAGCGGCAGCAAGTCCATCCTGGGGCCGGCTGGCATTGGCTCCATGGGACAGGAGCAGCTTCTGGCAGCTTCTAACAGAAGCCACCCCTGTAGCCCCACCCCCACTACCAAAGCCCACCCACAGAAACCCACAACAACATTTCATGAGAGCGGAAGGGAAAAAGTCATCTCAAGACCAGGAGTAAGAGGAATATAAAAAGTATACAAAAGGGGGGTAGAAACACTGAGGTGAAAACCTGGTTCCATGAAGAAAATATCAAAATTATTTTCTGTATGTTCATACAGAGATGAGTGATTTCTTTGAATTTTTTGTCTTAGATATCAATCAGGTTTACTGTTACTCTTCAAATACAGCTGCATCCTGCGTATCCGTCGACATTACAAAACAGTTTTCAAATACCAAAGCTAAAACAAAAATCCCAATGTGGATACATAAGCAGGAAACAGCCAGATGTCACCTATGTTTATCCTTCATTTCTCCACTGCTTTTGTTCTTGTTAAAGTGTTTACAGTATATATACCAGATTGGGATCCATGAAAATAAAACCCTATTAATCATCGAAAAGAGAACTCGATCTTGTGCTACACACTCCTTGAGATGAAATTTCGTCTGAATTCTAAGAGCCAGTAGAATTTGGTCCCAAGGACTGTTCCCAAGAGAAACAACAGATTTCCATGTAGAAGTCCTTCAATTTCACTTTTGTACCCCAGAGAGGTAGAGCTAGCCTGTTCATGCATTAGTTGGGGGTTTTTTGTTATAAAATATATTATTTATTATATAATATAAATATATTATTTTTTTTCCTTCTGTTTCGTCTTTTTCCTTTTTTTTTCCCCTTTGTGATATGTACTAAGAGTTGAAACTGCAGTTCTACTGAGAAAACTTGGGGTGTTCACATCTCCCCAATGCACTCCACCCACAGGTCTTCATGCCCTGGTTTCCCTTCTAAGTTAAGATATGGAGACATGGTTACATAAAGGTGGCATGACTGTTTTTACACATGTCATATATTATCTCATACTATGGAGAATCAATGTCAGCTGGCCATTTCAACATCTTCACATTTCCAGAAAAATGCAGAAGGACTTTACTGTTAATAATTGGAGTCCATTGGTAACTTGGGAAAGCATCAGAAACACAGTCTTGAACACATGGACCTGAATTCTGCATTCAGCGAGATAAGGGTGAAAGCTGTAGGTTTTTAGAGTAAATAACTGAGGAACAAGTAGATATTTTCTATGTATTTCAGCCTTGAATGACCTCCTGATTACCCTTCTGAAGACAGAATACACTAGATATTGTAGTAAGGCCCAACTCAGGAGTCCTAGTGTAACCTGGAAGGCTGCAGGTGTTCCTGCCTCAACTTGTCAGCATCACAGGACTACCTTAATCAAAAGAAGATTCCTTCACAGGAATTCTTCTGAACACTAGGTTTCATCTGATTTGGTTTCATCAATAGTCAGAGAACACCTACTCATTGTTAATTTTTTGCAGTCTTAACCTCCAACAAAGAGCAAGAACCAAGGGTCTTGCATTTACTTTTTACACCTTCCAAAATTAAGAATCTTAGAGTTGTTAAAATTTTACATTTCCTATTTTTTTAATATAATTTTAAAAAATCACATGAATTTATATAAAAATATATGTATATGTCATCTGGAATAAAAGTAACGCTAAAAAGACTTCTTCAGTTATCTGGGTGGCATTTTTTAAAAAAAACAGGGGATACTTGTCCTTGTATTCATAAGGTAAAATAAAGTTATTGAAATCTCAAGCTGTTATATTGCCAGCATTATCTTCTTCCAATATGAAAAATAGATTGACTCTGATTAAGAGTATTCTTGATGATAAGAATGTAGGTCAGTGGATACTGTTAACAAGCTTTGATGGATGATACAATACATATTTTTCTTACTAAAACACAGATAGAAATAAAGTCTCCAGGTTTAGTATACCAGAGTGGTAGTTCATGAGGAACTTGTTTTCTCACATTAATTTTAAGCTGGCATGCTTCCATTATATAATGTTGACTTTGGAGTGAATTCCTCCTAAAGCTCTTTTGAAGGCATTAACATTGAATTTCAAAAGTGCTGTAGAGGAAAAGAGATATTGGATCTCCTTGGAATATTTAGGCTGTGAGGGAAATGCTGTTATTGCTCCTGGGTTAGAAACTATCCTGAGAAGGCTCACAGCCTGTTGGGAACATAGTGCATTTTGACTGAGCTGACAGTATTCTCTACTTGGAAACTCTTGTAGAAAATGAATAGTGCATCAAAGATCTTCATCACTAATAGTCTCTCTACATAACTGGAAGTACATGAGTGGAAAAAAATGTGAATGGGTTTACTAAAATAAATCAGTAATTAGAAGCAGAAATGTGAACTTTTTGCTTTAAAAATTTACACAATAAAATGATGACTATATCTTAATTTTTTAATCATTTTAGGAAGTCTTAATTTAACTGCTAAAGGAAGAGTCCAAAAGTAATCTTGAAGTTCATAAACTGTATTTTGAACCTTTTACTTGGCATATTTGGGGTTTTGCAAATAGAAGACCGCAGATAGCATAACTGACACCAGACAGAGCAGCACTAGAATATGTGGATTCAGTACTGGCCTTACTCCAGTTCCTAGACTAAACAGTATCTCCTCAGAACTACCTCTGGTGCATCAGCACTGGGATAAAAGGTTGTGCAGAGCTCCCAAGGGTGATGTTTACTGAACTGACTGTAGACCACGAGGCAGTCAGACCACACCACTATCACCTTGAAAACTGCTAATTAGACCTCCTGAAGAAGCCTGGGTTCAGTCCTGGGCTACATACCTGTGTGGCTGGGGCAAGCCTGAGCTGCGGATACTCATGTATGGCACTGCACTACACACTTTAATAGTCTGGGTCTTGCTTGAAGCTTTCTTCATCCTGGTCCATGACATAAAGTGAATATGTTCTACATGTGGATTTGTTGTAGTGGTTTGAAACTGAGAATATTTTATTACAACTGTAGTTAAAATGTGTATAAATATCAGACTTACAATTTTTTCTTATTCTTGAAACCACTGAAGAGATTCAACTTTTATTTGAAATTAACCAGTACTTATGAAGTTTTGAATGAATCTAGTCCATCTCACATCTGTGGTATTCTATTGCCTTATAAACTCATTTCATTGGACAGGATAGTTTTCTGGCAAATCCTACTTATTTCCTAAACTTTTTTGACTGACAGGATTTTAGCTGAAATACAAATGTTGAATTTGAAGCTTTGATTCTGATTATCTACTATTGCTATTAGATCTGTCAGGTTGGTACATTTGGATTACACAGCTGTTTACTTTGTTATTTAATATTAAGAATAATTAAATAATTAGTGTGTATATAGTAGACAGATAAAACAAACTTTGATGACATTTCACATCTACTTGGCATACACAGAGGCAGCAGTTTAAGGACCATGACAGCAAGGCTCTAGCAAATCTTACTGCATCATTTTGAGACACTGTCTCTTTCTTCTGCCTCTATTGAAGTTCTGCCCTTAGTAAAGTCAGTAGAAGAGAAAATGGTCCTCATTATCCTACTCTGATTTGATTGGTAATAAATTAAATAATATAACTGATAAAATTAAATTAATAAAAATAATAAAAATAAATAAGTACAATTAATTTACTAATTTTCCCCAAGACAGGTTGTTTTGCCAATGACACTAATTGGTGAGTGCTCTCTCCCTGTCCTTATTTCAACCTACAAGCCATTTGCTATATGTCCTCTCTACCATTCAGATGAGAGGAGCAATGGAGAAGCTTTGGTGGGCATCTGGAGTCCAGTCAGGGTTAACCCACCACAGCCCTTTAGACTATTTGTGTCAAACATTAGCATCCATAAAACGTTGTATAACTCTTAAAATATCACTATATTAATATTTTCCAAATTAAACTTTCCAAACTTATGTAATAAGCTTTTTTCTTTCCTACTACAGGATATACCATAAGAGGGTTCCCATACAATCCCAAGTGCTGGCTACTGATTAAAGCAATACAATACCACTTCCAATGGGACACTGAAAACATCAAGGCTTAAGGATGATAATGATGGGTACTAAAGTCTTCCCTTACTCTTTTTCCCTTTGCAACTACACTCAAGTTTGCAGCACAGCTAACCATTAGAAAGTTGGAAGACCAGGGAAGCCTCTCCTGAAAACTCTTCTGTGTTATTGAACCACCTCAGAAATAAGTACTTTAATGACATCATATGCTGCTTCAAGGGGTTACTAATAACGTAGGAGTCTACAGATATTCTCTGCCAATGAAGTTAGTCAGGCTTTCTATCACAAATGCAGAAACTGAGAACAGGCCTGCTGTAGCTTGCCAGAAGAGTATGTACTTCCTGCAGGAAACCTACTGTGTGGATCCAGCACTGCAGAGAAGGAATTCTGAAGCTGTGCTGAAGAAGGAGACAAGGGATAGATTCTTATAAAGACACAGAAAAAAAGTTATATAAATAAATACTGTAATAAATAGGAACAAAGAAAGAAAGAAAAAAGAACAATCCAGTAGGGCATATATAAGAAACCTAGACACAATCTGGCAGGAAATGGAATACAAATGTTCCAAAATGAATATACTGCAGTAGAATGCCAGTTTTATTCTGCCCCTTCATCACTACATATGATTTCATATCCTTTTGATAAAAAATTATACTTTTGTGGGTTCAGTGATATTCCTTGAGAGAAAGTTGCACTGGGGACAGGGAAGATGCAATTCCCATGGGAGATGGGAACATTTGGCAAGCGCATTTCCCATATGCTTGGAGGGACACAACAAACTGCAGGGGAAAACATTCTCAAAAAAAATTTGCTCATGACTGTCTCCAAAGGCTTTCCAGACAAGGTTGCCCTGTGCATAGGAAAAGATAGGACTGCAAACCCCACCTTGTCCTGCTCAGTCTGAACCTACACTACCCTGTCCTTCTGTATCTTTGGTTCTGGACACGTGCCATCCTCTGGCTCTCCCTCTTTCCCCTCCCTGACATCTTTTACAGCTGATGTTGTGATTGATGGCTAACTCAGTTCAATTAAAATTAGTTTGCTTATATGGTTTGAAATAAAAGGTCTAGGATTATTCCTCTCTCTTTCTCTGCTTATTCCCAACATAGGGAGCAACAGGCAGGTGCATCAGATGGCAAACCTGAGGAGAAAATTACACTGGAAGGGGTTAGACCAGAAAGAGACAGTTCAACTGAAGAAACCTATAAACCATAGTCTCCCCAGGTAGTATAGGGGCAGTACAGTGTCTTGGATTACATAAGCCCAAGAATTTCTCACCCAGTCAATCCTTTTGGTCGAGCTAATTCATTCTTTTGTGCACATCACAGATAACTGTCCTTCAGGTGCACTATATGACACCAGATTTTTATCATGTATCAATGGCTTAGCACTAGGAACCCTGTCAAGGTTAAAACCAAGGTATTTTCCATTTTTTTCCAGTCTCTTACCCTGCCTTTATCACCAAAGAGTATAGTGTGTAATAAGCCTTTAATTTTGTTGTTTAGAGGCAATTGCAAAAAATATTCTGTAGATGAGAGTGACAATGTGAGGGGTCAAACCTAGTGACATACCAGGATTTGATTTCAAGATGGAGAATCTCTAGACTTAAAATAACCACTAAAAACTGAACTTTTGGAAGGCAGAATTGAAGATCTTGTCTGTGACCTTCTTGTTTTCTATCAGAATTGCTCATAACAGTCACACAAGAACACTCTTCAAACGAGCAGTTTGAAAAAAGTATCTAGAAAAGAAGTAGGAATCCAGTGAAGGTCTTTCTGATTGTCTGCTTTGCTACAAGGCAGTCTAAATTTGAGGCAGCCCACTACCAGGCTGTCTCTGCAGCACAAAAGCTGGATTTTTTTTCTTGGGGAGACGTTTGTGCATGTGTGCGCACTCGTAGGTAGATGTGTCCCCCAATCAGAATAAAACCGAATTTCAGAATATGGTTTATACAATGAAATTATTTTTCTCAGGATTCCTTTGGTATATAAACTCAGATGTCAAGATTCAAACAGTCCTACATGAACAGACTAGGACCTTGGCAGGAGAAACGGAACCACGGGAACCTCTTATGAAACATATGTGGTAGCAAGTGTCAGAAATTGGTAATGGCTACTCTGAACACATCCTATATTCCCTATATTTCCTTAGAACTCATTGAGTAGAGATGCAGCACACCTCTGTACTTCCCAATTATACAAATATAGGTGCAATATCCTACCCAAAAATTTTGCATTAATTTTGCATTGCAAGAATTCTGACTTCTGACATTAATTATACTCTTCTTGTAAATCAATGACTCACACATCTGTAGGAAGAAAAGGATTAAATGCAGACCCCAGATTACAGTTCTGTCCTGAAAATATAACATTTAACAGCATAGTTAACATTATTTTAATATTATGTCAAATATATGACAGCAAATAAAGAAATGCTGAAAACTCCTTCCTCTCATAATGATACACCATCTCCTTTAGAAATAAAAGCAGTATTTTAAACTTCCTGATAGTGTTAAATCTATCCTGTCTAAGCTACACTACAATGTGAAAGAGACTAAAGTGAGGGCATCTTTCAACCATGATTTTGAAACAAAATAACTTCAGCTTAAATATGTCTTATTTCAACACTTACTTTAATAATGAAGGATTTATACTTTTAAAGTGGATCAAAACTTCATTAATTCATAATGGAATTCTATAAATTAGAAAAATGAATTAGTAAAATGAAGTTTTAATTAAAGGTTTATATCATAACTGGTAGGTGATCCATAGTGTTCTCAGAGGTCTGAGAGGTCTGATCATTTGTCCCATATGTTAAAATATTATTCCACAGGTTTTGCTAGTTGTCAGACCCTTTCTACTCTAATACTATTCCTTTTGGTAACCCTTCTGGTGTTCTTACGGTGTTATTAGCATATGTGTATTTTAATTCCACTGAAAAACTAAGGTATCCATATGAATCTGATTGGCATTCAACTAGTCTTTAATAACCTTATTAGCATTCCTTTCTTCCCCTTCAACAGTGACTATTTAAATCAGAGACTTTCTGTTTTAATGGAGTACTGTCAAAGAGATTTGAGGTCTTTGGGTTACCTGTCCAGAAGTACTTTGGAAAAACAGGTCACTACTACTGTAGCTACGTTGCAAAATTAGATACCTGTCAGCTCACTAGTCACCCCAGATGATAGCTTAGCATTATCTACTGCTGCTGAAGTAATTTTTTCAGCTACTCCTTCCATCAAGGCAATAGCCTCTAAAGTATGACAGTGGAGCAGTGAAGCATGCAACTCACAAGTTAGAATCACCTCAGTCTACTTGTTGGAACATGAATTAAGTGCAAGAACTAAGCAGTGGACCATATCAGTTCAGTTCAACGCTGTCTCTTTAACAGATACAAACACTTTAAGTCTCACTCGATAAATTGCCAATCTCTAATCCAAAATTTGGATCCCCAAAACCTTTACTCATCCTCTGACTGGCTCTATGGACACATGCATGTCTAGAGAGAAAGGGTTTTCCCTCAGTGAAACTGTATATAGGTGCCTGAATTGAAGCTCCTGTACACGATAATGCTAAGCAGATAATTGCAAAATCCATCAGGATGCAAATAGCAGATGTTCCTCTCCCAGAGAAACACAACTACCAAACTACGTTGCATAGTTCTTGCACTAATCTTGCCAAAGTCTCTTGCCAAAATCTCTCCTCTTTGTCCCTAGTTGGTGGCTAGATATTTATCCAGTAAATGAAGAACCAGAATCAATTCTGTTTGATAGCAGGTTTATTTCCAAAGTGACTTATCACACCCCAAAACATGACAGGTGATCCATCTAGTCTTCACAGTCCTGTCATAGAACAATTCAGTATGAACTGAGGGAAACAGCAGAGTGACGAGAACCCAAAAATGTATCTTGCATACTACCCTAGAAACTCAGTCTTATTTTTTTTAGGTGTGTTGAAACCACTGAATAAATTAGGAGAAAGGGTTGTCAAAAGTGCTTCCAAATTTACACAAATTCTTGGCCAAATACTCTACTAGTTGTGATTTTGGATATCATCCCTAGTGTAACAGGCAGCATTAAACTGAGATCAGAAATAGGAGAAGGAATATTTTGCATTCATGCAAGGTTGTCTTAGGTAGCTGGATGACTATTAATTGTTTTGGTTCACCCAGGGCACTGTGATTTCGTTCTGCCTCAGGAAAAACTATAGTTTCCTTCAGGCTGTGAATCAGTCCAAGCCGCTTTGGTTTGTCCTTTTTTGCAGTTATTTTACAGGACAAAAACTGCAGTGCTCCCCACCATGAGCATGCTGCAATGTTTGTTAGCTTGAGGGTTACAATGTGTGCTGCCTGAAATGTATTAGCTGAAGTTACAGTTCCGAGGAAGACTGTCGTCTTTGCATAAATTTACAAGGGTTTTTTTCTAAATGTACTGTACAGAGAGACTTTGATATTATGGTCTGTTCTCAATATTCACCTTTTTTTCAAAATGTCAAAGTGGAGGGAGGCCTTCATGGTTCAGATTATGGCTACATTTGAACTGATTCTAAATTAATAATGGAGAGTATGTATCAAATTGTCTGGGAAAAATGTTAGGGCTGCTGCAAACCAGGGCTTCTGGCTCACAAGATTTTAGTGCTATTATTTAGTGACCAAGTGCCAGGGAGACAAAGAACATCTTCTAGCCAAATCTGGGTGACTGACTCCAGGGTGACAGGAGTGAAAGAGGCTGAAGCCAGCAAAGACAGCTCAGCGCAGCGCAGTGCTTTAATCTATCTTTTACAACATTCACTAGAGAACTCTCAGTCTATAACACCACATCATTCCTGGATTCTTTATTTTGAGAACTGCCTAAAACACACTGGCAGCCTAGACTGCAGGGATCATTGAGTTTTGCTAACCTAGCTGAAGGTAACCTCCCTTTAGGCTACAGAATTAGACTACTAAATCACAGAGCACTATGCTCTATACCTGCAAGTAACTTCATGTCTTTTATGTAAGAATTTTCTAGGTTTTCTAAGTCAGAACATCTTGAGAAGTGATAACAATTATTTGTTGCCTGGAGAAGGCCCACAACAGGGTCTTTTCATGGTAGGCATTGTAGATCCTTGGTAAGAGAGGCTTATCTAGCAAGTTTACAATAAAAATGTGGGATGAAAAATATTGTTTCTTGATTTGTAAAAATATTTGAGATTTTGAAAATGGATCTGTTCAGTTCATCATACATCATAGTAGTTTTGAGAATTATATTTTTATTCTGACTTTTAAATATAAGTTATTAATATTTCAGTTACTAATATGTTGAAACCCAGGTCCTTCTCTGGTAAAGAATAGGATTATTACATTGAAACATATCAGCATGGACTTCTCAAACTTTTAGCAATATTTCCCTGTATTTTAAGAGTTGGGGCATTTACTGACATTAAAACTGTTTTCCAATTACTGTGGAAAGTTGCAAACTGCCTGTAGTTTAATGTGCTGAATACTTGTATCTAGTTGAGAAACTGTCCCATCAAGAGTTTATCAGATGACTACTAGCTCTTACCAACACCATGTATTCTTGAAAGAAGTATCTATAAATTTTTCCGCAAGCCAAGCCCATACACAAAGAGTAATGAAAACCAAAAAGTGGATTTTAGAACAATTGGGTAATTTTCTAGATCTGACAGCAGAGCTGAGGCTGAGACTGCACAAGGGAATTTGGAGTCATTAACATCATTAATGAAGCATCAGTTTGAGAAAGACATGGTTTTGGCAACCATTTCCATTTAAAAAGCCCAGCACTTGAGAATGAGCTTTATTCATAACAGCTGCCCTCTGAATTTATAAAACAGGCTTCCTAGGGTGATCAGCATTTTAATCTTTCCTGAATAAACATTGCTAAATATCACTGAGTGCTTCAACAGACTGTAGAGTGGCCTTGATTTTTCAGGAAATTAAATGAGATTGATAGGCTCTTTTGTAGACACCTAGGAGAAAGACTGGTATGTCACAGCACTTGTGATAAGAGTGAGGTACAGTCTTCATAGCTTGACAAACACCATTATACAAAAAGCAGAAATGAATTACGTATTTGGGGTAATTGATAAAAGAGTCCCCATTACCACTTATAATCTCTTCCAGTTACATCTCAGCTCGTTAGTGATAGAAAATAATAGCTCCAAAATGCCTATGAAACTATATTGTGATCTTAGTGCACCTTCTAGTGTCAGTGTGGTGGTCAGAGAGTCCATCTTGCCTCTAGGCAGGTATGTCTTGGTGTGGCACAGCTCCTCGAGGTGGAGTAGGTCCCTCCCAAGGGCTAGTGATGGCTGAGAAATAATGCAAACATTATTACCTTTCACAGTCTTTGTCAATTTTTAATTGAATGGTATTTTAGTAACCCCTTGAGAGACATCATACCAGTTTTTTAGATCAATCCAGGTGATATGTACTTCAAGGAAAGGTTCTTCTCCTTTCAAAATGTATAGGTTTTTGTATTGCACAGTCTAACCCCATGCTCATTGGATTTTACAAAATAAATTCTACTCAAAATGTACATTTCCAAATACAAACTACACCAGAATTTAGGCAACAATCTCATGCTATTCCTTCTTCACCGTATTTAGGAGATTCAGAAATAATTTCTTTTATAAATCCTCAATTTAAGTGGGTTTTATTTAGTGTCAAAGGGAGTTGACATTTTTGAAGGGAGTTAAAATTTGACAAAATTCTCACCTTGAGATTACTGTATTTTATGTATGAAACAAAAATTCATGTATTTCATAAACGACAAATAGAGATCTAACTCCAGTTCTCTGTGAACAACTGTAATACACTCAATTGCACCTTAGTTCGGAAACTGACAAGCAGAACTTCTCTTTACAGAATAATAATGGATATGTACAAACTCAGCTGTCTATGTTGTATATATTAAATGTGATTTTACTTGCACATGGATATACTGGTACATTCAGGGCAGGAAATTGGACACAAGATACAATTGCTCAATTTTGAAGTGTTTATGTAGTCATTGTCTCCTTGAACACCTTCAAAATATGAAAAGTGGTTTTACAATGTCCTAGATTCTCAAAAAGGTGGTAAATGTTAAATTAACACCATTGAACTAATTTGACCGCAGACTTCATACATTAATTTTTTTTAAAAGTTTTAATTGGTTTACCCTTTATTTAATTTTGACAATTTCCTGTGTCTGCATAATATAGACACACACACACACACACACATGCACATGCACACACTCATTCTTTTCAAAGCATTTTGTTTCAGTTCAGCTGAAAGATTCCTGATCAGTTCCCTTGAAATAAAATGGCCAAACTGAGCTGAAAAATGTTTCCAACCAGCTCTAAAGCAGTTTGAAAAGCACACTTTAAACTGAGCAGGTACACCTCTGCCTTGGAACACCGTTTTCCATGAATACAGGGCCCTGGGCACAAATCCCTGAAAATGTTGTCCTTAAAATTTATTCTGAAGTTCATTGTAGCTGCAGCATAATGCATTTACCGACATGCTTTAGTATAGTAAATGCCTTTTGGGCCATCTCATTCCATTCCATAATTGTTTTCTGGGGAAACCCTTACCCTCTACTTGATTTATGCAATACAGATGGTTGGTAAAACTTGAATTTTTATTGATGCATAGTAATATCTTTCTCAGCACCCTTAAAGAAAGTGACATAATTCTTTAAGACATAATATTACGCTAAGGAATTGCTCTAGAGGGTCATCAATCTTTTGTGAAACTCTTCCAGCACTCTGCTAGTGTTAAATAAACCATGACTAGAAATGAAATTCAAAATAGTTTGAGTGATTTCTGCAAAACGTTCTCCATTTGCCAATTATGTAGCACTATATTTCATCCTATCAGTTATTCATTATTCTTTGCTAAAAATACAGCAATGGCAAGGGATTTTTGCAAATTCCAGAAGAATTACAGATGACCCACTTCATGAAAACCAGGCATTATTTTATAAAACATGGGAAAGCTGATGAACTAAGTGAAGATGAAGTGGTATTTGTTTATAAGTCTTGTTTTCTTGAAAAGAAACAATATTCAAGCCCAGTGGAAAGAGTGTTTATTCAAAGCCATTTTCTAAAAACTTGACTGAGTCTTTTGAGTTGATGCTTAATTCACACTCCATTCTGATGGTCCTTAGCTGATAGGAGTTCAAAAAGAAATAAGTGTAATCTAAATATGTTGGTTTAATATCAAAAAAGGCTTTACCCGCATCAGTGTTCCTTCTTCATAAATCTGCTTGAAATACTTCCTTTGCTACCATGTTCATTACCTTGCTCTTTCCAACCTTTCCTTTAGATTTGCCATTTTAGCTAAATCCTGAGTTGTGACCCTTAAATACAGCCTGAGTTCAGCCAGCTAAAATTAATTTTAAAGCATTCTATGTATTTTTATAGCTGGGATATTTTGACTTAGATTCAAACCTCAAAGGAACTTCCTTTTAAGTCCCATATCATCAGGATCTCTGACCCAAGGATAGTGCAGTTCCCCCCACAGCCTAGCTCTGCATTTCAGCAGATCTGAAGGCATCAGCCTGGACCTTGAAGAGTTCTTTGCCCATAGAGAAACTCAGTAAGGAACTTGTTGAAGGCTCCAGTGTGATGTTTAATGTAGAAAATAAAAGCAAGCCCCTAAAATAAGATAATAAGGTGGGTGCAGTGGGAAGGCAAAGGCTTGGCATTATTTTTTCTTTTTCATCATCTTTTCTGGCTCCACAGGCAACCTTGTCCCAGTTTAACAGAGAAAAAAAATCTTGATGTTGCTCACAATATAGTGTGTTACATATCATTCTTATTACCACTGAAAATTAGAACACACTGACATAGAAGAAAGTTGTGTTTTGAAATATTTCTATTTTGTTCATACTTGCCTAACTGGTTGATGTCTCACTACTGTCTCTTTGGTATGAAGAGATAACAGCTATAAGAGGGGACGTTTTCTTCCTCTAAAGTAAAAGATGGTGTGATCATTCACAGATATGATTAGGTGTTGTGCTTTGATTTCCATGCTCACATAAAGTCTTTTAGCTGTCCTCCCTAATACTAAAGCACTCAACAATAATGAATAAAATCTAGTTTCCTAAAGTATATGTACTATAAGAGACAAAAAATAAAGGAAACATCAGCAATAACTTTTGGCAGTTGCTTTAAATTGTGGAA
Organism: Corapipo altera; assembly: GCF_003945725.1. Classification (NCBI taxonomy): domain Eukaryota; kingdom Metazoa; phylum Chordata; class Aves; order Passeriformes; family Pipridae; genus Corapipo; species Corapipo altera. The sequence goes on from NW_020884886.1 coordinate 5,098,066, forward strand.
AGTAGACAACAAAGTTTATCTCAAGTGAAAAAACCTGTTTCTGTTCTCTTCTTGTAGTAGTTTATGGCAAATCAGTTCAAAGTTTATCTTATGTGTTTTAAATAGTGATTTTTCCATTAACAATGCATATGCAAGAAAAAATCCCAAAAGCACTAGCCTTTTAGTCCCCATTATCCAGGCTTTGATTCCCAGAATATATCCATATCACGCAGTAAAAAGCAGTTTAACATTTTAGAATAAGCCTCGGTGTAAGTGCTGTTATGGTGCAGTGCTTGGTCAGGCTATTCCACACAGTGTGACTGAAGTGCTCTCAGGACTCAATTGACACTTCTGCCTATCACTTCATTGAGTGCCATCTCCTTCACATCCCAGCTGAGGCAGCTTTGCACCAGAATCCATTGAAAAAATTACATTCATGCCTTTGGTGGCAGATAGGCAGGAGGACAAGAGAATGGCTATGGCAGGGAGACCATGCCATGAACTCAGGTCTGACAAGAATCATAGGGAAGGCGAGCTGATTAACAGACCATAGACCCCTGGGGAAGAAAAATAAGAGCCTTATGATATTGCTTCATAGAAATAGAAACTTTGAGTATGACTAGAGATTAATGTGATGATGACCTGAAGTTGAAAAACTTCTTTTTAATTTCCCAAAAGAAGATTCCATAAAAATCAAATAATTCATGACATCCCTAACACTTCATTAAAAAGTCTACAACACATGTAGAGCTGACTCTCTACTGCAATCCTAACACGTGACACTTGTGTGTAAGTCCACAAGACTGGTGGGTTCTGGGAGAGATAATCTTTAATCTTACTGTGAGTAACAGAGTAAGGCATGCCTTGTCTGCCAGCACTGCAGAAGAGAAATTATTAAAAAGAATATTTATATGCTTAAATGTCTTAACCAGAGAGAGAAGGACTGTTCTCATTAGAAGTACAAAAAGTGACCAATAATTTATTAACCTATTATCCACAAGGGAAGCACTACTAGTTCACAGCTATATTTTCTTCTCTCTTAAGGAAATGAAAAATGATTATTTGTGATATTACTTTTGAAACTAACTGAGTTGAATTAAAAAACATTCAGAATCTCCCTTTCATAAATGGTCAAGGATTTTTAAAAGGAATTTTCTGAGAAGTTTTTTGAAACTTTTCTCTTGTGTCTCTAAGTAATTCATCTACTTCACAAAAGAATATCCCTCTTCCCTCAAAGTCATCCCCTAATTAAAACTCACAGCACTGTGTCCTTTCTGGTTATGGCTGACTTTTTCCAAATTGCAAGGAAAAAACGCTATATCGCCGTATCTGTAGAGCAGCATTTTTTTACTCAGGAGATTTACCATCAAGGAGAAGTCTGAGGAGCTCATCTCACTAGATGTGTTCAAAGCCTGTTTGAAATACATGGGAGTGGGAGACTGTCTGAATTTAGTGACTTTGGTTTAGTGCAGGTGCTCTTCCTGTCTTTTTATATCCTTGATTATTTTTAACATAGTAACAATTTCGATATAACACTCCTTATAAGAATGTGAAATACCGGTTAGAAAGTGAAAACAGTTTTAACAGAGATGAGCCTGATATATTTTCAGACAAGAGTAAAGCTGTTTAAGAACTACACTCAAATTTTCAGGTAGAGACTAACAAACTCATCACAACTGGAACAGATGGGACTGCCCGTTTGCTAGTCTATTAAATTTTATGGAGCACTGAAAAATCACCATGAAAGAGACGTAATCCAGAAAACAGGAAAGACTCTTGAAATAGATTTAGGATGCATTTGTCATTTTGATTTGATTTAAAGGGTGTCTTAATTTTGTTACACAAAGGATAAGGATACATAAGGGTTCTATATATACACATATATATAGAATGTAGATTGAAAGTGGACAAGACAAATAATGCCATAATGTAGAAAATATTCATAAGCAGAGTATAAACAGTCCTAAACTGTGTGCATTTGAAATAATTTATGGAAGTTACAATTTGTAATTAAATGGTACTTTGAGGTAACTGAATTTCATCAAGAAATCATTTTCAAGTTATTTAAGCTACTTTGTAAAAATATGTAAACTACCTCTATAATTCTTTCAGAAAGGTTATTCCATTTTTCAGTGGAATCAAGGATAAAAGATTGTTGAACTTTCCTTTCAAAGAAAGAAAATTACTATTTTCTTCTGTGTAAAAAATATGACTAAGAAAAACTAGCTCACAAGGGGCTCACCATTGTGTAGTTCATGTTAAGTGTAATTCAAAGTCTCATTATAAATATTTGACTCAGGAGCTTTTGTTTCCACTCAGTTGATATTAATTCACTTGAGTCACCTGAAAGACAGTGATTTAAAAGCTTCAGTGGGATCCCTCACTGTACAATATATTGTAAAATTAATTCCATTTGGAGACTCATCCTTTGTTGCTTTCAACAGGAAGAAAAGTTTATATGTAAGAATGTGTATAATTTCTGAGTCAAACACTTCCATTTGTAAGGCAAAATACATCTCATGAAGCCAATTAAACAGTCAAATAGAGGAATCATTGGTAAATTATCAGTAATTTATAAGTATTAACCATCCAAAATATTTTCATAATTTTTTGCAGTATTCAGTTACTAACTAACATAATTTTGTATTAGATCCAGTTAAACAGAATGACTAATCATATTTAATTATTTTTTTCAGGGTCTTTAAGTGAAATTGAAACCACTGGTAAAACTAAATTAATATTAGTCAGAATTTAAAAGTTAGGACTGAATTTCAAATATATTTTCTAGAAATTTAAAATGCATTTTGATTAGCTTATAATCACTTTGTATGATCAAATCTAACATGATGCATGTGAAAAAAAAAGTGTTAATTATAAATTGAATACAATTTTTTCTTTAGCTACTGTCATGGTTTAGGAATGGTACTTCCCAATTTATTTCTCCCCCTGAGTCTCCAAACCACACTATCACTTCCTGTCTCCCCCCCACCCACGTTGCCCTTTGCCTTCCCTCTCCAGCAGGATGGAGTTGAGAATTGGAGGCACAAAAGACGAAACACATGGGCTGAGAGAAGAACAATTTACTGGAAACAGCAATGAGATAAGAAAGCAAACAGTAACAGCAACCATATTAACCAACCATATTAAAAAAAGGGATAAGAAAAGGAAATTATTTGGACAGCCTTTGACATCTGGGCCTTAGCCATACCCCCCTTCTGGCTGCTGTAAAAATTTAACCCTGTCCTGGCTGAGACTAGGACACCTACACATATCTAAAACCTGCATCTGCTTATATAGGCAGTATCTGAATCTACCCCAAAAAACAACTCTAATGTGTGAACAGGTAACCCTAAGTCTTTTACTCTATTAGAAGAGAGTTTTGTCCATTTTTCTTTTTTTTTTTAGCCTAGTAGTAATACAATCAGAATTACAGCACCAAACACCCAACATTAGGCTTGACATAAAAACATACTTTAAAATATGTAATGAATTAAAAAAAAAAGAAAACTGTTTTCCTACTAGATCCTTTTATATTTAAACATACCATAATACCTTATAAAATTTTTCCCAGCTACTTACAACCTTACAATTCACCATATTAACTTAATAATATTTATTATGAATTGCTACATGAAACTTTAACTTTGAGGAATAAACAGGTATTTTTAATGTCCAAAAGAGGCAAGGCTTGAAAATTGAAACTATGAGTTGAATTTAACCTATATAAAATAAATAAAAATCTGCAAAAATTATAATACTAATAATAGAAATACAATTAAGTAGACAGATCCTAAGATAATAAAAGAAACAGCAGAAAAAACTTAGTAGGTGTAATTCTTAAACAGGAAAAAAATGGCCAAAGGATTTGTGAAAATAGTGGGAAGCAGTGATTTATGAAAATATGCTGTAAGTTTCTTGATGCCTGCATCTGTCTGGTCCACAACCATTATTGTAGCAACATAAGTGTTCTTAACTGAGGTGACAGCATATTCAAAACCAATAAAATCTGTATCATTTTGTGCTTGTTATTCAACATCTTCTAATTGCCTCTAACCAAACTTGGTATTTTATAGAGTTTTGCTTACACATGTCCTGCTTCTGTAAATTTGCACACTCGGTAACCTTTTCTCTGTAGTCAAGCAGCAGACGTGGGAGTCCCAGCTCATTCTCCAAGAGCAGTGTCTGTTTACAGTGGTGCTCCATCATGCACTTCAACAGGGAAGTAGTGGGAGAGGAACCCTTGAGAAACGTGTGCTCTCCTTTGGTACTTCCCTCATCGCTCCCCCAAACCCTTATTGTGGTCCCTGTCTGACTCTGGTGCATCACAAACTAAGTTGGGCAATGGCACAACTGGTTCAATGAAGGAATACATGGCCTGGGCATTTCAGATGGAGGAAGATGTGGCAGGAAATCTGCAGTATATGAGAAAACTGTGGTTTAAACATGTTTTAAAATGGCTTTTTGTAGTTGCTTTGCTAACTCATGCTTTTTTCTTCCCGACACCCTCTGTGAAGGACTATTGTCTCCCATGCAGGAATGTCCTGGGAAGATGTCCTAAGGTGTTCTCATTGCCTCCTTTTAACCCCTTCCTATTGGTTGTTAACCCCTTCCTGTAACCTGTAATTGGTTACTCTGTGAATCCTCCTAAGCCTATAAATGTAACTCCCCCAACAACAAACTCTCTCTTGCCTCCTCTCTGCGCCCTGTGTGCTGTCTCTGTGGCTGCCTTGGGACCACGTGGGGAGGGGAGAGCACCTCTCCCCTCCAGGCTCAGGACCTGAAGAAACCCCTGGCGCTGGAGTTCCCCCCCCATCCACTCAAGCCATCGGAAATGGTTCTTCAGATGGAAATGGAACTAGAACTGGGCCGCCCCACGCCATGGGGGGAAAGAGATCCAGAGGAAGAGACCACACAAAAGATGGCAGAAGTGAGGTGCTCACTCACCTCATGAAACTTTTTGAAAGGGCATCTTGAGTGTTTCTATAGCAATCAAAGCCCCAAACCTGGCATTTGTGCAGACATAGCAGGATGTTATTGAAAGAAACTGCAACAAACTACAAGGTAGGTAGCAGGAGCAGTCTCAGGGCTGCACTGAGGAAGCAGAGTGAGAATTTGCCAACTTGAGTGCCACTGTCAACCGTTCTAAGCAACAGCCTACATAAAAAGAACCAGGTTTTCACCTTTCCTATGTTGGAACTGGGAAGTAAACAGTGAGTAGTGAGTTGTTTTCCATCCACTTTCTGAAACATCATTCCCAGGGATTGTTTAGGGAGTTATAGGAAGAACGAATGCCCTATCTGAACCCTCTTTGTTTGCGGCTTTGCTCTATACTGGGATGTTAGTAATATAAGCTTGTACATTAAAGTCACATTCAAACTTACTTTTCTCTTGATAGAAAGAAATTTTCTAAATAGTATTTTTTTCCTAAAAATATGACATACATACTACCACAGAAAGTAATTCAATTACACATTTGTGAACGCAGAAAAATAATTCTTAATTCATTCATCAATTTATTTTATGCTTTTTCTACAGTACCAGGCTTCACTTCCTTATGGGGTTTTATAGCAATTTGATTCCTATCTGAAAATTTGAGGTTTTGCTTTTGAAACTCATTAGAACTCTAATGCTAAAAAACTAATGAAGTGAGTTAGAATATGATAAATGTTACAATTGATCACAAATTCTTGTGATAATATGGTTTCCAATGTTATAAATAGTCAGTATAGGCACTAAATAGTTTTGAAATTGTATTTCATCACATATTGCATATGACCACTCAAAATATTTCAAAGTGCAGGTCCAGATCTGAGAGGTGGTGAGATGGAAAATATTCTCACCATTAACAGAAGATAAACATATGGAGTGTCTTAAAATATCAGATCTTTTATTTCTTTGTGAAGTAGTTGCAGACTTTGTTCATTTCTAGGCAGGTTGTTTCCTGTCTGGGCCATCTTAAACAGGTATCAATAGTTCCTATTTCATTCCTTCTTTACTTGTTTAGAGCAATTTATTATTACCCACTGTGCTGGTTTTGGCTGGGATAAACTTCATTTTTTCATAGCAGCTTGTATGGGGTTGTGTTTCGGCTTTGTGCTGGAAACTGTGTTGATAACTCAGGGATGTTTTAATTATTGCTGGACAGCACTTACAGAGCCAAGGCCTTTTCTGCTCCTCACCCCACCCCACTAGAAAGAGGCTGGGGGTGCACAAGGACCTGGGAGAGGTCACAACCAGAAAAACTGACTTCAAGTGACCACAGGGATATTCTATACCACATGTTGTCATTCTCAACAATAAAACTCTGGGGGAGGTTGATAGGGGCCTGCTGCTCAGGGACTGGCTGGGAATCGGTTTGTCAGTGGTGAACAACCTTTCTCATTTGCACCACTTGTACTTCTTGGGGTATATTTCTCTCTCTTTGTTTTTCTCTCTTTTTGTTTTTTTTTCCTTTCATTACAATTGTTATGTATTATTTTTATATTTTATTTCCATCATTAAACTATTCTTATCTCAACCCATATATTTTCTCACTTTTACGCCTCCAGTTCTCTCCTCCATCCCAGTGCTGGGGAGTGATGGAGTGAGTGGCTGTGTGGTGCTTAGTCACCAGCTGGGATTAAACCACAACACCCATCTTCTGAAAGTATTATGAAGTTTATGAAAAAAAATTTAATTTCTCATTTTCTGGACAGCCATAGGGTGTGAAAAGCTGGCTGGAAGCCTCACAAACTCTACCATGCTGTAATACACTGGCAGACAGCAGGCAGAAACAGGAAAGAAATTTCAGAAAACCAGGTATTGTACTTCCCAAACCCAATGAACAAGCTGCATAGTTTAAAACAAAAACAAAGAAACAAACAAAAAGTCATACTTAAGGCAAATAATTTCAGCATTAGAGCAAGAGAATCAGTTGTATTAGCACATACTTTAGAGCAATAAAAGAATGAGAAAAGCAGGAGAAGAAAAACCCGTTTTGCACTGGGCAAAAAGGGAATGGAAGGAATCTGAATTCTGATCTCGGAAAACAAAGCATTACTTTTCTTTTTAAGATAGCAAGTCTGAAGGAAATATGCCAGCCTCTTTGAATACCTAAGCAGGCCAGGAAAATGACAACAAAACACCACACAGCATGGTTCCAAAGAGACCTACCAAGGCAATTGATCAAGTGTAAAAAACAATATTGAAGCAGGTGCAGATCCTGGAAATCACAAACAAGATTAAGGGATGTAATATTGCTGATATCACCATACAAATCACAAAAACCCAAAATGAATGTAAGGCATCCATTGCCACAGTAAAGAACAGTAAGGACTGAACTTTTGACAGACAGTTACTTGTAAAACCACAACATTTCTTGCACTGAACTTCAGGTAGTAGATTGAACTGGTTTGCAAACAAGTGGTCTAACAAAAATGTGCTGCTCTGACAGAGGCATTCAAATAGGGAAATGAGAAAAACAAGGCTATATTTAATGGGAAAAAAAAAATCACAGGCTTAGAAAAAACAGCCTGAAAGTTGTTCATAGAAAAGAGAAGTTAAACTAGTTCGTCCTGCAGCTGCGAAGAAAAATCAATTGAAATAATAGTGGTATTTCAGAGAAAGTGTTTGCTATTTTCAGAAATACTACAAATATTTTTCAAAAAATATAGAAATAAACAAATATTGCTGTAAAATGGTCTGCAATGTTGTGAAAGCTGGATTGTTGGAAATGCCTCCAAAAGGACAAAGTCAGAATATGAGCATAAAGCAAGCTTACTTATTCTTAAAGTTGTGTTCCTTCAGTGCAACTTTCACACCAGAGAGAGAACCGGTGACCTACTGCTACTACCAGAGCAAGAACTTCAGGGCATTTGATCTAATGAAAACTTTTCAGAAGTGCTCAGAGTTTAAAAACAAGGGGTTTGAGGTAACATTTTCAGTCTCTGGCTTTTCATAATCACAAATGCAATTTTTGTGCAAGTATTTTTAAAAATATGACTGTTTTCCCATAATAGTGCCATGTGATACTTTTTGTGACATTTGATGGCTTCAAAATCTTAAACAAATGTTTTCTGCAGCTTGGCCACAATATTTCAAAATGTTCACTGGACAAATATAAGAGAGGTGATCAACATTACAATCCATAAGTGGCATAAGAAAAAGAGCATTTGAAGTTTGAAGAAATTATAATTTTTCATTAAAATTATATTACTCAATTGTACCTAGACATAGGTACAAAAATTTTTAAAATTTTAAAATTTTAAAAAATTGCTTTTTCTTGCCTTTACAGTCCAAAAATGCAATTGGATTTGTTTTACGTGGTGGTACAAAATGAATCAAAGTTTGATTTTTACTGGCATTTTCATTGAGAGAGAAAATAATTTCATTATAAGCATTTCTTGTGATTGTTATTGATCCTATATGAGTACCAATTGGTCCTTTCCCAGCACTGAACACTCCTTTGTTTCAAAACAAAATTGCTACCGTGATTTATTTCCCCATCCTTTCATGTGCAATCAAGATCAGATATCAGGCTCAAGCTCAACAAATAAATAAATAGGTTACTGGCAGTGTCAATATCATGTATCAACGTTTTTGAAAAATGCAAATATATCAGATGTGTTGTATTATTTGTAGAATGTTAATTTCTACATCAATAATTGTAGAAGAGAAGCAACATGAAACATTCCCGGTGCTTATTTTTGTTATCTTTTTGACTAAGAAGATAGACTGGAAATGTCCTAAAAGAAATTGGATGCTTTAAATGCCAATTTCAAAAATTACTTAGCTATTTTGATGGCTAAACCTCATAGAATATCAGCTACAAAAGGCATCAATTACTTGAAAAATCAAACCCATGAATTCCTCAAAAAATCACCCTATCTTCAATGAATTATTTTTTACCCATAATCTATAATCTGATTATTCTGAATATTATAATTAATTGCTTGGAAATACAAGCAAATTCCAAATTCATCTACTCTTCATATTGCTTCAGAACAAATAAATTTTATTCTTTTAATTTTTTAATCAAAAATAGTTGTTCATTGATCACACTTGAAATATCCCATGGACATGAAATAATTTAGGCAACTGGCATATAATGATTTCTTAGAGGAAGAGAGGGCTACACACGGTGTATACTTCACACTTTTTAGTCACTATATCTTAAAATTCATGCTGGTAGTCTCCCACAAACCTGTTTAGAAATTTGTTCTGGTTGTTTGAAGTGTGACAAAATGGTGAGTTTCCTCTAAGATATGTAGAAAAAAAATAAAAAAAAATTAAAAATTATGTAGTCTTAACATCAGGGAACATCGCTGCTTAAAATTGCAGCCACAATATAGCCTTTAGTGAAGGAACTTGTTACATCTGATAAGCAGCTGTCGCTTCAAGAACCTTGAGTACACATGGAAGAAATAGCCTTGAGAAAAAAATTATGTTAAAAGTTGTGTCCTTGTCCAGAAAACAAAGACTTGCCTTGTACCTTCTTTATCTCTCTCTGCTATAGCATGTATTTTGACTCTTAACACTGTCCTGTCTGGCTGCATTAACCAGCTCCAATCAATCTAAATATTTCTCAGTGACATTATTAGTTCTGTTGTCATTGTCAGTCTGCAAATGCACTCCAATGCTTTTCCTTCATTCTTACATAGCATGTATCATAAAAGCAATTCAATTGTTCTAGTTCAATACCCTTGGCTTTATTGCCTACTGTTAGAGCTGGGTGAGAAATTTTTATTGAAACAAGCTTTTAGTGGAGAAAATCAAAGAGATATTTGCATCAGTATTTTAGTGAAAATACTCTTTCAATCTCCAGCTAGTTTGTTTGGGTTTTTTTTAATCTAAGTGCTGGGCGTTATCATCCCTTGCAGAGCATGCTGGACATCGAAAATAAAGACTGCAGCAGCATCCCACTCTCAGACTTGAGACCTCTGGCTCATTTAGATTCTTCTTCACAGACCCACATCACCTTCCCCTCTTTCCTCATGATTCCAGCCATTTCTTGTGTCTTATCAAATCATGTACTAAACTGAAACTTTGCAGGACTTGAAATTAAGAGGAAAGGGTACCAATGTTTATGAGAACTGATAGACGTGGGTCACAGTGTTGGGAAAATAAGGAAATTACTCAAATCTCAATGCACCCAACTAAGAGAAGTGTGCCTGAACTTAGTTAAACATCTGTGCTTCAGAGAGATTTTTCTACCCACTGCAGAATGTGCACTTTCTCATTTGTTTTCAGAGATGAAGCATGGATTCTGCTTCTATGCTGAGGTAAATTGTGGATCTATACCAGTACAGTTAGACTGATTCATACTACCATGGTAAAAAGTCCTAGTGAAGGTTTGGTGAAACTTGAGTCTGCCAGAGCATCTTATCTGGTACATAACTTGTTCCCTCTCATACATTTTTTTTTCCTGAAGGCCTTCCACCACATAGTCTGCTTTGTACTTAACATTATAGCAAAATATAACCACCCCCTATATCCCTAATATGTAGTAAAAGATACTACTGTTTACCTCCATCTATCTTCACCTTCTCTTAAAAACTTGGTGTGAAAGAAAAGAGGGGAGATAACCCTATGTGATCAGGTTGCCCTGGTAGTTTAGCCACAGGCTCCCCTCTGTGGTAGGGGGGAAACTCCTAGATCAGAAGACCTTGTTTGAAGTTTTTTCTGATATATACCAGGAAGCCCTATCTTTTGGCCTACTTATGAGGTGTAAAATTGGAAAAGACTGAAAATTATATGTGATTCTTTACTGGTCTGATCATACTTCCAATGACGGAAAACCAAGAGGAGGCTGATGGGAGGGAAGGGTTGTGCAGTATGTGCCTGCTGGGAGGTTCCTTACAGCAGTGCATGTTGTAATGTGGATTACTGTCACACTGAGGATACTGGACAAGATTATAGCAAAATATGCTTCCAGTGTTCTAAGTATCTATAGTGGATCTTCCTTGAACAAAACCCAAACCCCAAAATTTTGAAGTCCGTTAATTGGGATACTTAGGCTGTGTTAATCACACCATATGAAGTACTCAGCACCATAAGAAAATGGCTGCAATTACTCTAAGTGTCAAGCCTTCCATACACAGTGTATGTGAGCCACTGATATTGCAATGGGTAGGATAAGGGTCTTGTGAACACATGCTGCTTTGCAAATTCCAAGAAAAACCCAGGTATATTCTTCATCCCCTAGAGTTCACAGCATTGAAAATTATTTTGAAACAAAAAAGATTCAGACATTTGAGAAAAAGTCTTTCTGAGTGCACAAGCAAAAAGCAGGGCTTTTGCCCTTTCATATTTTTGTTTGCTTCCAAAGTTTCACAGACATTAGGAATATTTTGCCCCCTTGAGACTTTTGCTGGCTCTTGGCAGACTGGTATTTTCCCTACACAGCAGGCACTGACAGTGACAAGTGAGAGCACTGACTCTCTGCTTCTGGCTACCTGCTGCCTTTCTTCTCCTCTTTCCTCAGGAATAGAGTCTGATCTATGAAAATAAAGGAAGGGGAAATCATGCTGCAATTAATATTTTAAGCCCTGTGCTTTTATTTCCATTGCATTTTTAATATTTTCTCTTCTTTTTATTTAAGAAAAGTCCTTTTTTAAAGTAAGATACCATCTTACTATTTTGCTTGCAGAAATGGGATAAGTGATTTCTCAAGGGAGTCTGGATAATGAATTATGACCTTTGTGCATTTGCTGGGTGTCTTAAATTTCATCAGCCAAACAAATGCCTCTGCTCAGAATAACAGATTATTAACTTGAAATGGGCAGTGGCTTTTTCCTCTGCCCAGGGAACAGGGTAGACAAAAGAAAAAAAGCACAAAACCACCACAGTTCTTAACCCTGACTCTCCCGCTTTTTCTGAGCTGTGGCTGCCCAGCGCTTTGAATTTCTTTGCCCCTGTCCTAATGTCAGCCATCACTCTTTTTAAAGCTTACTGGCTTCTCCCAAGCAAATCCTCCCTTTAATAAAGTAGGAGTTTGCCTTAATACAATCTGTAACCTGACTTTTGTTTGAGGCTTCTGTGGGTGTTTGCTATTTAGGTTCAACGAACAATGAAAACGCCAGCCACCCAGGAGAATGCTGTAAGAACACCCAGTAAACAAAGAGAAGGAAGTTTACAAGTTCAAACCTAGACCAAAATACCTGGCATAGTCTTCATTTGAAAAGTAGAACCAATTTTGAGCTTGTTTCCTCGAGAAGGTCAAACAAGTATGGTAAGTATTTATTAAGGAGTACAGGACAGAGGACTTTTGGTTTGTTGTTGGGTTTCCTTTCTTTCTTTCTTTCTTTCTTTCTTTCTTTCTTACTTTCTTTCTTTCTTTTCTTTCTTTCTTTCTTTCTTTCTTTCTTGTTAATTGGTTTTGTGGGATTTTTTTATTTGGTTTGGTTTGGTTATCCTTGTAATCCTGTTGTGAGTCCTTTGCCCGTTAATATTTAAACCAGTAGAAACACCTCGGGAAGATTTTACTTCTGCTGCCTGTTGAGAACCTGGCTTGTGTGTAAAGAGATACCTGAGTGTTAAGGCCAACAATGTGACACTTGTGAGTCACACAGTAACAACATTTTTGAAACCTGGTCAAAATCCTAGTGCTGTCTCACATATTCAAAATATTAATCATGTGAACAGCAATGATCAAATTCACCTCAGGGGATACAGGCAAGGCAGGAAATGGTAATTTATGAAATGACAATCACAATGCAAGGAAAAATGCATCTGAAAAGTGAAGATATTATCAAACAACACTTTTCCCTTGTTTTTCAATTTTCAGTGGCTCTTCAGATTGGTTTTGCACAAAATGAACTGGGAGGCTGGGTATCAGGCTGCAGTTGGCATTGAAAAACAAGCAAAATTGAGAAACAAAATAGTGGAAAATATTTGGAAAAGCAAGAAGTAAAAATCTATAAGAAATGAAGCAAAAAGAAAGATATATTAAAAGGTGAGATAGAGAGGACACAGCAGCAAAATCATGACCCTTTCCCTATGTCATTAAAAAATCCATGTAACAGGTTCCCAAGCTCCACATGAAAAAAATCTTCAGTTTGAAACAGGTAACATTCCCTAAAAGACACTGTTGAAACACTGTTCCATTCATCTGCCTACTCTATCTAACCCTGTTGCTATTTTCTATTTTTTCTCTGTCACAAACAGTGTGCTTTAACAGGAATTCTGTTATTGCAGAATTCCATATAAATTCAATATAATTACTTCCAAATGTTGCTGTGGTGTCAACTTCTTCTGCTCTCTCAGAGATAGCATTTTTGCCCTGTTCACAGCTCTTGGTCTTTTTAATATCTGACTTAAGCCTACCCAAATTCCTACCTGCTGTCTCCCCTAATCTCAGAGCTTTTGAGTGATTTTCATGTCCCTGGTTCCTTGTGTCTTTCTTCTCCTTCAGTTTTGAAAATATTACCCTGTTCAAGGTGTGATATCTTGTGCTTGAGTCCTTCCCTCTTGCAGACTATGCTTATCTTCCAGCACATCCTGGGCGTGTGGTTTCTGACCTCAACAGAAGAAATTACAGTTCTCTCCTTGGTTTGGGAAATAGCAGGATTTCTTTATTAGACTCTTCTTCCTAAGGGAACAGGGCTTATGTTATTATGTCATCTACATCTACCAGAGTCATCCCTTCCCCCAGCCTTTGAATCTTTAAGCCTATTTCAGTCAAATTACCTATTTCAGTCAAATTTTACACAGGGTAGATGTATTTAAAAAAATAAGTTTTTGCAGGTTTGCTGACGGGGAGTCTGGGGAGCCAAAGAACATCTTACAGATTCCTAAAACTGAAGGAAATCCTTCAGTGTAACCCTGCCTCCTGTTACACGCTGTGGTTTCTACACTGGAGAAAGTCTAATAAACAGGAGCTGGAGAGATACTTGAATTAGAACAGGTGCTTTTTAAACATCCACACCAATCAGTCCTAACACACAAACCCATGCACCATCATGTTTTATTATGGTTATCAGTGCTCAAAGAAATTCCTGTCCATCTTTAAAGAAAACAGTAACTTTCCAACATCAGCTCTTCCCTTTGTCCTGAGTGTCATGGGTGGAATTTGGGTAGAGGATAAGAGTCAGCCCAGGTCTCTGCTATATGGCAAATAAACTTGGGGAAAGTGGCCTGTAGTTTCAGATCCAGATCTGGACTATCTACTTGAATAAAAATAACAGTTTCTTACCAGGAAATAATTGTGCACATTGGGAATTTTTTTTTATTTCCTTGGTTTTTTTTAACTTATGAAGCACAAGTAGCTCAGCATATCTGTAAGCAAAACAAATTACAGAGGTTCTCCCTGCAGCACGTTTCACTTTTCCTTTCAAAAAAGCATCATATGTTTATGAAATTAGGATACTGCCCCAAAGGGCCTTGAATAATGATAAGACATATGAAATAACTACTGTAGGCTTTGAAATCAGCATTGCAGAAGATAAGGATTTAGGTAGGATGTAGCTCAGTCAAACCTGATTAATTTGTGCTCCTTGTGCCCAAGCAACCAAACCATTTCACTGGCAGGCAGCGCGAATGACAAGCGCTGTATGTGCCACTGCTTTGGTAGTCTGGAGGTGATTCTTGTTAATACTTATGAAAACAGTCTGCAAACTGATTCTGTCTAACTAGTTCTGTCTGTACTACCATTATCTTATCACAGCCCACAGGGATACAAAACCTCAATACTGAATTAATCGTACTATGACATTTGGAAGAAAGAAAAAGGAGAAACTATTCTGCTGGCTCAAACCACTGGAGACTACAAATTGTATTTATGACTGTTGTTTGAGAAGATGACAAAGACATTTTAACAAGCATATGTCAATAAACATCTAACTATTTTTTACATTATTTGTCTGCCCTTTTTGTCAAACATTTAAAACGCTGATCTCCACTGAAAACACAGAGTTTATCAAGTAGTTACATTTAACAATAGCTGACAAGGTTATTTGTAGCAGTTTAAGATAAACAGTAAAAATGAGAGTGGAGATATGATCCCAGCCATCTCTTACAGGATGAGAAATCTGCAGTATTACAGCAGCAAATCGCATGTTACTTTACATGAAAAGATTCCATAGAATCTTTTTATCAGAGAAAATAAACATATTAATTATGTAATCAATATCTACAACCTGACTCGAAGTGGAAACAAGACTTAGGAAACCACATCCCCTTTCTATGCACATGTGTACCTGTGCATGTATGTTTTCCCACAAATTGCATATTAACAGGTTTTAACCAAATCTGACAAAGGTGAAGACTTTTAAGACATTAATTCCTGCCAGCATATTGAAATCATGCAGTTAAGCTCAGAATAGAGGCTCTCTTGAGGATGGAGCTCATTCCTAAGTCAGCACTAAATAACCTGGAGATGTAAGAGCTTATCTTGGACCTTGGAGCAAAGGGGGAGGACTTGTGCAACTTGGACCTGAAAATCTACTCACAAAACAGAAATTCATTATCTCTTCTAGTCCTCACAGAACGATCATGCACTGATTTCGTGGAGGTTTGTTTGTTTTCAAACCACTGGATGTTGACTGCTGTTTTTCATAGCACAGTTAGTGTTGTGAATAGGAGCTTTGTTTCCCATGGGTGTCCATGCCTGGTGCAGGTGAAAACTTGACTCAACACTGGAGTCACAGCATAATGAGGCTCCAGGATGTTTGGGCATGCGTCTATGTGTGTGCAGACTGTTGAGGAATTTTCAGACCTCCTCAAAGATAGGTATTTATTTCAATAGTTTGCATTTTGCTAACACAATGGAAGATAGATACACTAACGTCCGAAAAAAGGTTCCATGTAATGCAAACCAAAGAAATACAAGTTAGAATGAAAGCAAGAATATTCCAATGAAACTGAAACATATGGCAAAGAAATTACTCTACAACCTTTTCACTTGATAGACAATGATATAAAATTTATTAAGGTTTTAAATAATTTTGTGCAACTTAATTTCCCCCCTGCTATAAAATGTAAAGGTTCATTTAAAGTGACAATAGGGTGGCTATCAATTTCTATCCACTTCTATTCATTACTTAATGCCTCCAACTCAAGAATAAAAAAAAGAAATGTTCTTCCTAAAATTCACTCAAAATTATTTTACAATATTATACGAGATTTATGACGAAATGGAAAGGTTGGCTTCTTTCCATAGATTCTTCTTCTTTTTTTTTCCCCATTAAAATGTTTTGGTTGAAAAGTTTAATTTGTTGATGAAAAGTGGAAGCTTTGAGATGAAATATTAATAAAAATAGAAATGTATATAATTTTTATATTAGTTATCCTGGATGTACAGGACACCTCATACATCTTACAGTCCTACTTTTTTGGATGAAATCTTAGTCCAGTGCTAAAATTGAACAGTAGAAGACAGTTTGGCATTGAATCAAAAGTGATGTTTTGCTGTTTTCATTTCCTGATAACAGTTCTAATTCTTTTCTGTATGTGATAAAATGTCTATTCTTTTTCTGGGTACTTTTGTGTCAGCATAAATATTATTTGTTAGCATGGTTTTTCTATATTCTAATTAAATTTTAAAAAAATATTAGATGTTTGTAAGGAGTGATATAATGTCTTCTTTCACATAAATTTAATAGCAATAATATCCATTCCCTCCACAGCAGCCTAGGATATGACCCTTTACTATCTCAATGCAGCCCCTTCATTACTGAACCTTTTTACTTGTATAGGCTCATACTACCAAATGAACTTCCAAGCCAGGAAAGATGTCAGAATTTTACCTCAGCTAGAGGCCATTTTGTAAAGCTTTAGTT
The DNA here is from genome assembly GCF_003945725.1 of Corapipo altera. Classification (NCBI taxonomy): domain Eukaryota; kingdom Metazoa; phylum Chordata; class Aves; order Passeriformes; family Pipridae; genus Corapipo; species Corapipo altera. The sequence continues at coordinate 5,114,799 of NW_020884886.1, forward strand.
GTTGAAAGCAGGAACTATATTTTTTATTGAAAAGAATGAGTGTAAATTCATATGCTGGCAGATGAAGAAGAGACGCTGAAAAAAAGAATCATTTTCCCACTGATGAAATATTTGTATACTTTTTGCACAGACTTCTTAATTTTCACTCATATATGGCAAAGACCAAAATCAGGTTTGTTTTGATCAAAATAGAAAATGATGAAGGACTTCCTATAAAGCACTTTGATATTAAAGTGATAAGAGCACTCTCTAGGGAGATGGAAAAGCTTCAAATATTGACTTGTTGTTGGACCAGTTTGTATTCATTCCTTATAGGAAATCTGCCTTAAGTGTACACTTTCCTCAAAATACTAAAACTTTCTTGACTGAGAGCTGACTTCAAAGAACACAGAGGAAATGCATTTAAAAAAAGCTACAGATGAGAACAGAACAGATTTTGAAGGGTATATCTTCAATGACTTCTGCTTGATGTTATGCATCCACTAATAAAAATTCAGGTGGCTATAAAAGGTCTGCCCCTGGTTACTGGCTGCCAGCTGCTTACTTAACTTGCAGTTGACTCTACTGCCGATATCTTCAAAGAGATTGAACCAGGAAACTTTGTTTTTCAGATAGGTTGAACAAAAATGCCGTCATCTTGAGAAGGGGAAAAGTAATGTTCAATGGACATCAAGGGATCCAAACACGGTAGTAACCACAGTGTTACAGAAAGGCCTGATGCTCAAAGAACTAAGGTAATTATCATCCAATATAAAGTCATAGGAAAATGGGGTTTATTAAATAATAAATTGAATTTAACTTTTAGTTGATGGCTAGTCAAATGTAAGAATATATTGAATTTTCAAATTAAGGTCAAAATTTACTTGAATTTTTATCTTTTAAACTGTTTTCTTTTAGTATCAAAATTTATACTTCACAAAGGTTAGGCAAACTAGCTCTCGTCTTAGCTGATCTTAAGCTTTTTTTTTTTTTCTTTTTCCTTTGAGTTAAAGTATGAGGGTCTGTGTGTGAGTGAAGATAAAGGACTTCAGTTTTACTGTATCATAGATTAGGAAGAGATGAAGTGCTGACCTGGTGAATCACCACCTTGCAGCATTACAATGTCTTCTCACTGTTTTTGCCACATTTATTTCTAATCACAGAGTATCTCAGACTTACTTCCAGTAAGAGTTTAATGTTCTTTGGTGCTGAAATGAGCCTACAGGAACTCAAAGAGGTAAGAAGGATTTTACCTAATCTGAAACCTGGATCCAAAGTGCATTCAGTATTCAAAAGAGGATTTGGGACAACGGAGGTAGTATCTTAGTCACAGTGAGTTTTTTACAATAGCAAAAGGATTGTGAACAAAAGACAACAAAGGCTGATTGAGCAATGGATCAGGGAAACTGTGTGGGCAGGAAATAGAATGAAGAGTAATCCTAAGTATCAACATACATGGACTCTTGGCTGAAATATTCCTGGAGTGTAGTATGCTGTTTTGAATACTTAATCATCACCTCTGTTGAAAGCCCTAACAATAAAAAAAATGCAAAATCTAGATAAAGGTAAATTAGGTTAACCCATTATTGTAGGCTAAGATAGTCTATTCATTTCTTTTATGCAAGACCTTCTAGTTTTTTTCCATGCAAGAAATGAAACAGAGATTTGTGTCATTATTACATTGTAAAAGTCTTATGTAAGCTTTTATATTTGTAGACCTGAGATCAAAAATTCTCCTTCTCCCTAGTAGTTTTACCACTAACAACTTCTTAGAGTACTTTTTTTTTCTTCATCTGGAGAGCACTTACCAGAGGACCAACAATTTACACTTAAGTAGTAGATGTTTGGACCATATTAATACATTTCTCTATGAACAAACTAATGAGCCGGCAGGTTTCCAGTGTCTTTTTTTTTACATGACTTAATAATGTCAAGAGTGGAATAGCTTTTCCCCACAAGCACAATTCATGAAAGCCTTTCCCAGAAGAATAGCACCAGACCTGTGTTTTCACTTTGCAGGGTATGCTCAGATCCCACGTGTTCTGCAAGACTCAAGATTTCTAATTCTTCATGCAGTTTCTTTACAGAATTCTGATCATGGAGTATATTTTGCCACTGGGATTTATCTATGCTCTACCTGCAGCTCCCCCTCCAGGTTTCATTTTGCTCCTGGGTCAGAACAAGTCTGGGTTCACCATCACAGTTTGCTGCATTGCCTTCCATCCCCAGGAAAACACTGGCAAAACCATGGCTTGCACTGACATCAAAACACAGGTTTCTCCCCAGCTTGTTCACAGATTCCCACTATTTAGCCACAGCCTGAGATCAGAATTTCTGACAAAATTCAAAGTTAAAAAAAAAATCACATGGTGTCATTTTTCTACTGAAAACATTCCTTTTAGCTTTGATAAACATAAACAAATCAATACAATCAGGACTTGGGCAAACAGCACTGAAAACAGTAGAGTTAAAAAAATTGGTCCAACATTAATTTTTAATACAAGTACATAAACAGAACCACCTACTCAGGGTCTTGCAAGCTCACCCTTTCCACAGGGACAGTGAAGAATTGCAGTTTTTAAAAGTGTCCTGCTGCTGCCATCTGGCCGCCAGCCTCCAACTGAGCCGAATTGGCACTTCCAGAGGCAGCAGTCAGTCAGGGGAGGATCGCCTTCCACAAGTGCTGATTTAGTGCCTTAGGAGACAGATTGGCAGTGACATAAGGTAAAACACTTTGGAAAGTACAGTAGAGCAAGAGAAGTGAAGAGGGGAAAGAAAAGCAGAAGGATAGTGGAGAGACCTGCAGGCAGGACACAGGAGAGGATAAGTGGAAGAGGCTACACTGAAAACAGCAATTTGGGAGGACTTTTAAATGGTATCAAAATTATTCTAAGATGGGAACAAGGGAAGGCAAAGTCTGAATTTCAATTTTCTCCAGTGCCTCTGGCTATAAAATTGTAACACATGAGGTTTTCCAGGCCAGTTGTGCTCTTTTTCAAATAAGTTACCTTATCTTTAAATAAATATGCTGTTTTACATAAATGGTTTTGGCATTGCTGATTTGCATTTCCATCATGTGTATTATTAGGGCATGAGGACAGCAATGAAGTAGTGAGGGTGGCCAAAGTCCAACATTTTAAGTGTTGTATCCATATAAATGTCAATTTGGTGAATTAGTTCAGTGCTAGCAGTTCTGTGTTCAGATGAGTCAAACGATGTGCCCCAGGTGTTGCAGGTGAAGCTGTACATGCACAGAGAGGGCCTCTGAAGTTGTGGCTATTAAGTTCTTGTTAAGCTTAATTCAGGTCACTGGTGAAAGTCATTTACAATTGTCAACTGTTGAGAGCGTGAAAAAGCCACTCCACAATGTGACACTGTTAGTTATTTCTTCTAAGGGGAGAAGTCTTATTAAAACAGCAGGAATGCTGCAGTGTAATCAGACGTGAAGTGCTCCATGCCTGCGTAGTGTCAGCAGACTTACGTTGTGCTGTGCTAGGCATGGCTCTGCCTTCCTTCCCCCGCCCAGTGACATTTCTCTCTGCATGAAGCCTTGTGTCTAGCTGAGAGAATACTGACATTAGGACAGTTGGAAAAGTTCAGTTAAAATGCAACAGACCACTGTGCGAAGGCTCTCTCTTAAAAGTGAAGAGGTTCCAGTTCCCTGCAGTTGAACTTGTGAGCTTACAACTGCTGTGCTTCATCCTGAAGGGTCCAAAAATATTATTTGTAGGCTTAATTAGCCTTAACTCTTTGGAGACTGTAATGTCATAAGAGTTTAATCAGCAATATTAACATGAGGATTTCCTACCTGCCATTCCTACTTGCTTATTTCTGGCCAAGACCACAGCATTTTGCTCACTTATGTGTGAAAAGCCAGGACCTGAACTGACAACTCCTTGCCTCAAGCCCCATTCTAGGAATTTCCATGAACTACTTCCCTTGATTTTAGATTTACTTGCACCAGGGCTAAATCAAACACTAAAGTAAAAGCATTATCAGTGTTCTTGTCAGGTTTTTAAAGAGAAAAATCCTTCTTATGAAAAAGAAGCATTTCACATTCCAGAAAAAAATTTTCTACCAGAAAAGACAGGATGAATTAAGCTGCCAAGAGCTCCATGCTGTTGTGACCAGACTGTTGGTGTTAGAATAACTTGTTTACAGCTAGCTCAGGTCTCTCTACATAACACTGCAGATTGCAACATACTTATATCAAGAGCAGTTATTGAAAAAGTAGTGTCCTCAAGCATACCTTCAGATAGCTGTTTACTTGGTTTTGTCCCATTTTATTGTTTGATGTTTTCTAGTTTTGTAGAGTGGACTAATTCCTTTGGTCTTTGAAAAGTTGGGTTGGCAGTTCTCTGTATGAGCACTTGTAGGTGGGGATACATATACTGAGTAAAGCAAGAACAGCACTCAAGTTTCTCCAATATCTGAACAAATGCTTTAACCACTAAACTCTTCTCTAAATTGTGGAAACTATGGACACTGCTATAACAAGTGAAGTTTGCACACTGATTTGAGGTTTCCTAAAGGAGCTGGCTACCTTGAAAAGTTGGTGCAGTTTTAGGCATGTACTCTCTTGGAGCACTTTGAATCACCTGATACATAGAAACTTCCCATTCAGTTAAAGTCCTGGAGATAGTCAGGTGCAGATGCTTGGCTTGCCCTGTGTGCAAGGGGCTGGAAAAGACTGTAAGGACTTTTATTCTACCCTGAATTCAGATCATGTTCCTGAATCAAGGATTATATCACCCTAAATAAAGGTAGATTTAACCATTTTGTTCCTGTTGTCATTTTCAAGGTCTTTCTTACTATTATGTGACAAGTGATTTAGAGCAATGTCTTACAACAAAAACAGTAAGCTGACTATGAAAACCATCTAAGTATACACCTTGTAAGCAACCTGCAAACTAAAGAGACTGTATTAAGAAAAGTCATATTGGGTCAATAATACTGTGGGCAATTGGCTTGAGGAGAAGAAAATTTAAGATATATTCATCTCTGGAGCACTTAAAAATATCTAGCAATAGGCAACTCCTTTTACAATGTCCAGACTGCATAGTTATGCGTGCTAGGGTACCCCACAGTTCATGCTTATGAGACCATTGTGCTATATTGCATAAAACCCCATGATATAAGAATATACAGGGTGTCATTTTGAGATAGAGTTCATGAACCTTGTTAAAATTCATAAAATTACATTTCTTTTCACTAGATTTTTTTTTAATTTCTTGTCTAATATTTACTATTTGATATCTTTCTCCATATACTTGTGTCTCCACTCATTCACACAATTGCCACTAACACCAAAGATATGTCTCCTGTAAATTTTAGGAGCTTTTAACAAAGATTGGTTTCAGTAGATATTTTGTCATCATATATGAGTTAAAATCCGCCACAGGCACATTTGGCTGCAAAAGAGTAATATGAAAAGAGATTACAAATTTCATATCTTTAATCCCTTAGCTTCTTGCTTTTGAAAGATTTAAAGACAGTATTCAAGAATGCTGTGTGCTCTTTATCACAGTGCTGTGCCTTCTAAACAATAATTAGGATTCTTGATTCTTTCAAACGTATGCCCTGGGTGCCCAACTATTTGGCAAAATCTGTTTAAGTGTGGTGGGCTCATCATCATTGTCACATCGCAGTATCTGAAATAGGTTTCATACAGAAACATCCATCTGCTCCTCTGTTATTTTTATTCTTTTCTTATTTAGATCATAATTACAGTTGTGGGGTATCACGGTAACCACACTTTGATATTGATCCTATGTGTAGCATCTGTTGAGAGTGCCTGTTTTAAATATAATTAGGCAGTTATATTTTATTCTGAGATAGAGAACATTTGTGTGCAACAATTTCATGTTCCTTGGGTGTCTGGTATTTTAGCTCTGAAAATGGCACTCTGGGGTAGAAACAGTAGCTGAAATTATAGTGTTACTTGTACAGTTCTCAGACATTCTGCTTTTGCTGACTTTGTGCACTATTATGAAAATACAGTTGATTTTGTCTTCTGTCTTTCTAGACTATTTTTATATCTGGATGTGGAACAGTTTCATTTTGTGTGTTTGAATGCCTTGGCTATGCTTTGCCCCTGAGACAGTGAAGTAGCTGGGGCAGCACTTTACCATCTTGAAATGACACCAAATTCAGTCCCAGAAGGAGTTAGGGGTAACACTGTGATCATCCAGTCCGATTCCTGCTTTGCAGTCTGCCTTTACTTACTGCACTAATTACCTCAGCAAAGGGAATTCTGCTCTTCCACTGAAGTAGAAGTGCAGTAGTAACCTCACTGTAGCACAAGTGAGATATCAGCACAGGGAGAGATGAGGGGGAAATTCAGTTTTACACAGCTAAACGTTATTTCTCACAAAATGCTCCTGTCACACAGCTGTTAGGGACTTACAGAGCTTAAAACAGCATTATAATATCTAGAATACACCAGTTAGAAAGAGTCTTCATGGAAACCTTTTATTTTAAAGCTTCATTCTTCACAGCATTTTCTCCATTGTTCACAGCAAAATATATTACAGTTGTATGGTGTTTCTGCAGTGGAAATTGAGAAATTTTAGAAGAGTTACATAGAATATTAAGATCGTGGCCCAGGGTGGAAAAAGCATAGGAATACTTGTCAGGCCAACATTTCTTCTGTTCATCCTTTACTAAGTTAGCACACAATTTTTGTCATTTTTTCTTCCTAAAAAAATTACCTCTGAAAAAATTGTAGTTCACAAATAGTATACACATGGCACACAGATCTCACTTATCTGGTCTAGAGATCAGATTCAAATACCCGGAGGTCACGTCGATCAGAACTGAAAGTTCTACAACACATTTGCACATCTCCGGCCAAGAATAAGCATATTTTATTAGGGACCATGGTTTTTTTCAAACAAGGCCTATTTCCATGGTATCTTTACTATTAGTCTAATTAAAAACCATCCAAACAGAAAAACAAAAAAAATGTTGCAAAATATCTCTGTGTTCATCTTTGAACTGGAGCTGTTGACATGCTTTTTCTTTCATGTCTAACCATATACTCTTGGCTGTGGCTGCACTACTCCTATTAATAGCGTAGAGAACCATACATTATAATAAAATGACTGCAGAGCTTAAAACCAGAGCTTTTTAATAATTAAGCATTTTTTTGTAGTCAAACTTTGCAGAAAAAGTTCCCTGATTTATTGGACATTTATGCAACACATTTGGTATCTCATTTGGTATTTGGATTGTGCAAGACATTTGCCTTGCAACCGAGAAATGTAATTAGCACTGAGGAAAAGTGAATGCAGTTCCCATCTTTCCTGCATGGAAGGCATTCCTGTGGATAGCACGAAGATATGAAGAGCCACATTTGTCTAGATGTGGTTTAGCTGTTGTTCTATGTACAGATTAAAGAGAAATTCAAGACACCTACTCTCCAGGGTTCCCAGACTTGCTGCAGAGTCAAAGAGATGCACCTAGGCCAACTGCTTGTAACAGCTGGTAGGCTGACTATAGATTCCCTTTCTTAGGGGACTTCTTCTTCAGGGTGTGCAGTCTCTCCAGTCCTAAGCCAAGAGATATTGTGTATATACAGTGCACGTGCATTTTGGACCTCAACTCTTGATCTTTTTTGTGTAGTAATTGGTAGCAACAGTTTCTACAGACTGATAATTGAGATGTATTTATTACATAAATAAGGAATATGAGTTTAATTCATATGAAGAAATGTGGAAAAATCTTTTTGACGTACCCTTTTGATTGCTGTTTTTCCTGTTGTGAAAATAAGGCAGTGTGTTACTTTTGATGGATGTTGTGTTTTGCAGGGTGTGCCCTTTCTTCAAATGATTTTATATTTTTCTATTCACAGGTCTTGTTTCTTTCTCTTTTGCTGTCTGTTAGAGTAAATACATTTAGTACAAGAAGATAAATTGAACATTGGGAAATGTTATAAGTTCTGGGCAATATTTGGCCATTTATCAGTGAGACAAGAGATTGCATTTTTTAAAAATGTAACGGGAAATGATTGATTTGGAAAATGAAACTTCAGCCATCCTTCACTGTTTTAGTTATGCAGTGATCCAAAGTTCTCTATTGGATTAAAAATGGCTAAAGGGTTGTTCCCTCTATTTGTCAGATCTTTTGACACTTGTTGCTTTTTTTTTTTTTAAGCGGAATTGAAGCCTCAGACTTGACTGTCCACATTGCTTTTATGCAGTTCAGTTTACTCCAAAAGGATCAGAGTAAGGCAGAATCAGAACAGCAGAGAAACTGGAGGACCAGTCACGCACCTTGGTGCTCCGTTGTCACCGTTAAGATGTCTATACTTCATCAATGAGTGTAAAACTGACATATTGTATTGGAAAATGAATTCAGGAGTAACCTGATGTAGCTGTAATAAAATCAGCGAAATAAAGTAAGCTCTAAAAATCAATTGTGAATTCTCTTCAATTGTGAATTCATTTTACTATATTTTAATAACTCTATTTTCTGAGGAAAGAGACACGCAGCACATAGAGCCAGGTGGTTCTCTCTTCCTGATTTGTTTTCCTTATTGAGTTTAGGGAAGTGGAGGCAGCATCCATGGCTTCTGTGGGTGGTTTGGACTGACTCACATATCACATGCATTTTATGTTAAATTTCAAACAGATTAAGTTAATCTATTTAGGGAAGGCATTTTGAAGGACTTTTCATGTGGTGAGTGGCCCATATCTCCTTTTTTGATGTGTCTTATCCCATAGCTGGTAGCAGATCAGTTACCCAAGTTATGGAAATTCAGGAATCTTTCTATACCATCTGTTTGTCACTAAGTACTAAAAACTGAAGATGTATTTCCTTTTAATTTGGTGAGAAAAACAACAACAACAACAAAAAAATAAAATCAGAAGGAAAAGTAATTTAGTCCTGAAATTCTTTGCCCAGATATGTGCAGAATACGTCAAGGTGACCCACTTTTCATCTACTCACCCATGGTCAGGGGACCAAATATCTCATAATGGTAGAGGTGTTAGATTGTGATGACTGGAACTGAATGAGTTGTGACAAACACATAGCTGAGCATGCACCATTTAATATTTAATCTAAGACAGGGCTTCCTTTTGTATTTGCCTGAATGGCAACATAGTGTGAAAATGTAGAGAGTTGTAAGGAAGGCCTATAAAAATGTTCTGACAAAAGAGATTTTGTATTTTCGTGGAAGTAGGGACAAATTTCCCAATGAATAAAACATAGGTAAAATACAACTCGGTTACTGAAACTGCACTACAGTGTTTGTAGAAGAGAGAATCACATTTTTCCACTCTATCAAACTGTCTAATAATAATAGCAGCTATCTTTTAAATGCTACAAATCAACCTGTCACTTCATATCATGCAATTTGACTGCTACATTTCCTTTTTCTTTAGAAGAGCCTCATGGGATTAGGGTGGAACAAGAACTGTCAATTTATGACAAGAAGAATTTCATATTCAAAGTCGCAAAACTTGCTGTAGGTGATGAGATCTGGAAGAAAGCCCTCCATAGTATACCCCATGAGATTAACAAAGAGTGGAATTGTTGATATCTCATATATTAAAATTTATATGACAAGGACAGTCCACAGTCTTAAAGTAAAACTGGAGCTTTCCAATAGTTTTGTTAAACTGAAACCAACTTCTCTTTCTTCAGTTATACAGAAGCTAGAGGGATTTAAGATTATATCCCTTTTTTAATGCATAAGAGCAACTAAATATGCAGTTACTGTCTTTTAAAGAATACCTGGAGAAATAAGATTAACTTTTAAACACTGTACTCCTGGTATCTCTTTAATATGACCTTTTCTGCAGAGTCTTTGATACCGTCAACTGTAGAGCAAAATTCAGAATCATAAAATAACTTAGACTGGAAGGAAGCTTTGAAGATCATCTGGTCCAACCTCTGACTTGAAGCAGAGCCAACTTTGAAGTCAGATTGAACTTCAAGGAATCCCCAAGTATTTTCAACAGTATATTCAGAAGTTGATCACCTTTCCCATTTAAGCCGATTCCTATAAAAAGACAACTCTGTTTTGCAGCCTTGCGGTAGAAAATTAAAGTAGAAGCTAAAATATCCATATTACATCAACTTCCTTCATGTAGACAATAAAATACTCATATTATTTTCTATTTTCTACACAATAGTTTTTGAAATTTAGTCGTTGACTATTGAATAACTTTTCTTGTTAGGGAACAAAAATCCTACGTAGATGGAGAAAATCAGGAAGGAAATTATCAAAGTGCTTTCAAGCTATTACCATTAAGAGGCCTTGATCACCATCCTTTCCTGCTCTTTCCTGTTAATTATTACTTCCTCCATAAGAAATATACATTATTATAACAGCTCTGTTTGTTATGGGATTGAGGGAGGAGTGCTTGTTTTCCTGTAGGTTTTTATTTCCAAAGTAGTTACCTTTGTACCACAAGAACAATGAATTTGTAGTTGAATTAAGCACTACGTTTGTAGTTTTTCAAAAACATTATTGACTGCAAATGTCAATGACCATGAGTTCCACTCTGAATTTATCCAATTTATTTTAGTTGTGCATTGCTTTGGAAATATTGATTACATTCAAAATTAAACTCTACTGTGCTGTTCAAGCATTTAATGAATCACCTGTAATAAATTTGATTGTAGAACTTGTTTAACTATAGTACCTGAAAAAAAGAAATCAATGGCATGTGCCAGTTGACCTTTAAGTTACCAAATGTAAAAAAGAAATATTGTTTAGTGACTTCAGCCTCTGTGCAAGTGCTACAAACATTCTTGAACACCAAAACGCAAAAAAACCCCAGAACCCACCAACATTTCAGCTTATGTAAAACAAGAAATTCCTGTTCAATTCACTGACTCAGAGCCTTCAAGGACTAAGACTTCTTACCCAGACTGAGCATTTTTGGTTTGCATTTGAGTTTTTGGTAGACTCTGTGTTAAAGGAAAGCCACCATTCAGTTAAAGGTTAATTATACTGTTAAATATTTGTTTAAGACTTTACAGATTTTTCAGCTAAGTGAAATTTTGTGATTTTCTTATTAGATTTTACATCTGGGTCTTTTATTTTCTCAGAGTTGAGGTTCAAGTAAATACATGTAAGAAATGGATATGTGAGGTAGTGTTACCGATTGCCTACTTCAGACAGCTGTGTTAAAAATGAAGTGACAATGCTGACTGCAAAACCCCACTTCTTCTCAATTGTCCTCTTCGGTGTTGTGTACAAGTAGCATGAAAACACTTTACAACAGTAAAAACTTAGTATTTATTAAATCCAACATTTTGGCAAAGCTTATTTTCACTCCACATTCACTACACGTCCATGGGGTTTTTTCATATACATAGTATGCAAGTCTAGATGCTTAAAAAAAGACACAATGGGGACGATTTTAAGAGCAGAACATACAGAAGAAAGTACATGAGAGTTCCTTACTCTTTAGAGGAGTGAGCTCATTTATGTGCATGATTAAATAACAGGTCTTTTTTGTGAAATGAGCAGGTAAACAGTCAGAACCCTTGTCTGCACCTGCCTGCAAATGTCTTAAAAGAGTGTGCATGGTATAAACAGAGAAGAAGGACAAAATTGGACAAGATTTGGTAACCAAGCTGCACTCAGCTAGAAGAACCTTTTGTCCATTGCCAAGTATAAAAAATCATACTAGCTGTCTAGTTATCTTTTAAGACAAATTTTTATTGAAAATGGGCATTTTTTTTCTACGGCAATAAGCTTATGCAATTTTGAGATTCCATGATGACTTTCTGCAGCCTGTAATTTTCTAACAAAATTTAACACAGAAATTAAGTGTAAACCTGTTAATACCATCCAATGCAGCACACTGATTATTTGGTAGCTACTAAATTCAGAAGTGGCAGGCTGTATATTGCACCTGCAATCCTCTCGCCAAGACCATACATTCTTGCATTGATCCTAACTAACCTGAGATAATTCCCCTGAAACCCATGGATCTGCTGCTGTGATGAAGCTGGGTGATGCATGACCAACCCATGTCACTCAGTTTTCTGTGGTGGAGCAGACAAAATGCTAGAGATCTCTGACTTGATCCACAAGGGGAATAACTCAGATAATTGATAAAAAACCTGACAGAAGCTCAGGAATATTTAGCTAGAGCATGTAAGACACTGAGTACTTCTTCTGTCCATTCTACTCCTCTGCAAGTCTGTCTCACTTCTTATAAATATTTTTGCAACTGTTCCTCCTTTGAGGTCTGTGCTGATGGACTACACAGCAAACAGGGCAGTTCATTTTGCTACCGTGGCTACTAGGTTATTCAACACCACCATACATCATTGCTGGGGCATGGGTAAGGGACTTCCACTTACGAGGAGAAGGTTGTCTCTTCTGATGGGAGAAAACATGGTTAGAAAGATCTGGTTAGTATTTGTCCTGGGCTTTCCGTGTAAATAGTTTCTTTGTCTTACACCTTTTGTTATTAATATTATTGCTTTTAATGTTTGTTTTATTATCTCGTTGCTTTTTCCAGTAAATTGTTTTTATTCCAACTTTTTCACACTTTGTGCCTCCAGTTCTCAACTCCAACCCTGGAACAGGAAGGGGAAGGTGAGAGTGAGAGAGCATTGTCTGGTTTGGGAGGGTCTTGGTGGGGGCACTGAAGTGGGGAGTACTATTTCTAAGCCACGACAACATCCCAAAACAATTTATATACCAGAAGGTGACAGAAGGCATCTCTTGTCTCATGTGAGTGCAGTAACCATAACCACTATTACAGCTTCTACTGTGGTAGGCAATACAGACAGGCCCCTCAATGGCCACTCTCGGCAACCAGAGGCATATCCCAGTCAAGACTTTTGTATTTGCATACTTACCCCATGGGGAAAAGACATGTCCTCCCAGATCCAAAAACCTAAAAGAAATTCTGAGGATTTACATTTTATACTTGTGCAGCTAGTGACAATTGAATTATTTCCACTTTTTTTTTAAATTTATAACATTAATAATGTGTCATGTTAAATTTTCCAGTTCTGTGTACATACATTAAGTTCAAATACAGCAGATACCTTAAGGAGTTGTCAATTAACCTCTTAAAAGGAACAACCCTCAGAGCATTGTTTTTTTTTAATACCCTGCCCAAGATAGTTATAATTTTCTGCATTGAAATAGGACAGTGTAGAATAGCCTGCAAACCACACCTTTGAAAAAGTAGTTTCTGTTGTATAAGATAGCTGTTGTATGGGATAACTTCACCATCTCTGTTTGGAAGCAAAGCTTTTACAAATTATTCTTTCCTTTTAAAATGCAATTATACCTCTACATATTTTTTTTATTACTTTACTTCACTCATATTTAAATTGTCAATCATTTGCCTCACTCAGGGACAGTGAGTCAGATTATAAAAATTCACCAGAAAGTCATTCTCAGTATCAGGCTGTATGTAACAAAAAAGGCAGCTATGCATGGGGAGCACTCATGAAAGAACATTTTGGCTTATTCGCTGTGTATAAGAGAAGAAAACATCTAGCTTAATAAACAGAAAAGAGAATTTAGGCTAAATATTAAATAGAGAAGCTAATTGTTAGGGTGGAAAAAAAGTAGAAGACCAAGAATGTCAAGCCCATCCTGATGACCTTTCAACTTTACTGAAGTACTGTAATAGCAGTGCCCATACAGTCATTTGTTTGAAATCAGTGGGCAAAGCAGGTGACATCATGGATTGCAATGCTGTTCTCTGTGACAGCTTATTGGCAATTTAAGCTCTGGGCATGAATGTGGTGTTTATCTATTTTAGTGTTTCAGAAAGCATTGTATATTTATGTATTGCTAAAATTTGGTTTTGGTTTTTAAAACATTTTCGATCTTTATAAACATACTTAGAAACTGGGGAGACAGGGAAGAGCATCGCCTGGGTTTGCTTTCAAGTCCACTTGAAGCTAATCTCAGGAATCCTTAGGCCCTCTCCAGTGGCACAAAACATCTGTAAACTAGCTTAACCAGTCTTTTGAGAGTGTCCTTACACAAGAGATTTGTCAAATAGGCAGCAGAGACCTGACACAGCAACTTACAAAAAATGCCTTCCTAAGCTTTCAGTGCCTGAGATGTTCCAGGTCATTTTACTGAGGTGGATTTTCGGCTTCTAGGTGTGCTGACACATAAAATAAACTAAAGCAACATTTGATTTGCTCCAAATGACTGGGAATTTAAAAAAAAACAACCAAAAATCCCTATGAGTAGTGAAGTAAAACTGTGATTTTAAGGCACTCCAAGCCCCATGCAGGAATAAATCATCAAATACAAGAAACATACAGTGTTTTAAAATAATGTTATTTCTGTATTTATTTTCATGTATGAAGAATAGAATCATGGATCACAGAATGGTTTGGTTTGGAGGGGACATTAAAGGTCATCTGGTTCCAACCCCACTGTCATGGACAGAGACACCCTCCCTCAGACCAGGCTGCTCAGAGGCCCATCCAGCCTGGCCATGAACACTTCCAGGAACGGGGCATCCACAACTTCTATGAGCAACTGTTCCAGTGCCTCACCACCCTCACAGTAAAGGCTTTCTTCCCAATATCTAATCTAAATCTACTCTCTTTGGTCTTAAAGACAATCCACCTTGTTCTACTACTCCATGCCCTTACAAAAAGGCCTTCCTGTAAGGCCCCTTTAGGTACTGGAAGGTACTATAATGTTTCCCTGGAGCCCTCTCTTCTCCAGGGTAAACAGCCTCAACTGTCTCAGCCTGTCTTCACAGGAGACGTGCTCCAGCCCTCTGATCATCTTGGTGGCCTCCTCTGGACTCATTTCAACAGGTCAACGTCTTCCTTGTGCTGGGGACCCTAGATCTGGACACAGTACTCTAAGTGGTGTCTCACAAGAGCTGAGCAGAAGGGCAGAATCACCTCCCTCATCCTGCTGGCAACGCTGCTTTTGATGCAGCCCAGGATGTGATTGGGCTATGAACACACATTGCCGAGTCATATTGAACTTTCTGTCCAAAAATGCCCCCAAGTCTTTCTCCCCAGGACTAGTCTCAATCCATTCTCTACCCAGCCTGTAGTTGTTCTTGGGATTGTCCTGGCCCATGTGCAGGACCATGCACATGGTTGAACTTCATGAGGTTTGCAGGCCCACCTCTCAAGCCTGTCAAGATTACTCTGGATGACATTCCTTCACTCCAGTGTGTCAACTGCACTACATAGATTGGTGTCATCAGCAAACTTGCTGAGGGTGCACTCGATCCCACTGTCCATGCTGCTAACAAAGATGTTAAAGGTGCTGGTCCCAACCCTGATGCCCGAGGAATGCCACTCATCACTTCTCTCCACTTGGACATTGAGCCATTGACCACAACTCTTTGGTTGTGTCCGTTCAGCCAATTCCTTATCCACCAAGTCATCATCCCTCAAATACATGTCTCTCCAGTTTAGAGACAAAGATATCGTGTGGGACAGTGTCAAATGCTTTTTAAAAGTCCAGGTAGAGATGTCTGTTGATCTTCCCTCACCCACCACTGCTGTAACCCCACAACAGAAGGCCTCCAAATTTGTCAGGTACAATTTGCCTTTAGTGAAATCACCTCCTTATTTCCCATGTGCCTTAGCACAGTTTCCAAGAGAATATGTTCCATGATCTTGACAGGCACCGAGGTGAGACAGACCTGCCTGTAGTTTCCTGGGTCTTCCCTATTTCCCTTTTGAAAAATGTCATGTATATTTCCCCTTTTCCAGTCAGTGGGAACTTCACTGGACTGCCAGGACTTCTCAAATATGATGGAGAGTGGGTCTTAGCCACTTTCATGGCCAGGTTCCTCAGGACCCGTGGATGTATCTTGTCAGGTCCCATGGACTTGTGCACCTTTAGGTTCCTTAAATGGTCTCAGATCTGGTCTTCTCTGTAGAGAATAGGTACTAACACATGGCACCTGTGCAGAGTTGGAGGTAGACACTGCGATTTTGAATGTGTAGTTTCAGCTATTGACCAAAATACTATGTCCACCTTAAAAACCTTTGCTGTTCTCATCACTACTGCAACAATGACCCTTAACATAAGTCCCATGTCTAATTTGTCAGGTAAAGTGGTTCTTTCCTTACATTGTTCTGAAAAAAAAAGCCAATCAATTTAAGGGAACATTAAGAAACATAGGAACAAAATATTATAATTATATAATTTCTTCTCCTGTGGACAGTAGTAGAGGAAAAGGGAACAATCTGTCCAGAAGAGATTTTGTTGATAGATGGAACTAATGTCACTTAGTTATTCCTGTTTCAAACACATAATGATTTACGAGTATTATTTTAAGGAGCTGCAGTTTCTTGTAAAATCTGTCCACATCTGCCCAACATCCTGTTTTCTTCAGGCCAGACAATGTTGACAAATTTGGTACATGGAAAAAAACCAAACAAAACATTGCATAGGAGTCATAAGAATTTAACAGTATGTTTGAGCAGGTAAAGGTGGGAAGGTTTTGACACAACACCGACTGCCTCTACAGTGTGCAATGGAAGTAATTAATGAAAGCAATCTCAGCATGAAAACTCCATTTCCTTCTTTAAAGCTTATTATTAATTATTCCCTATTGCCCTTCCATTATTTGGCTTTGTTTTTCTAGGACTTGGATGGTAACGTCTTATGTTGAAGCTATTTATGACATGCTTACCTCAAGTACCAAAATATTTGGTTCATCTACAAGCTTACTCCTCCTTATAATGTTTAATTATAATATTCTGCTTGTTGTTCATAAAATCACTTAATTAGGAGACATTAGATCCATTTTAGTACATATTACTGGTCAAGCAAGTGTGTGCCAGCCTTTTTATCTGCTCTCCATCCCATTGCTGAAAATACCTATTCAGAAGAGAGAGGTAAAGCAATGTATTGAAAGTGATTTTTCACTTTAGTGTAGAGGCTTTGAACTTAAGCTTCAAAGTCTCTGTTTCCTCTATGAAGTAATAATAGCCTTCATTATTTATAGTGCTACTTACCAGCCGCTCTGACAGCATGGTACAAAAGAAGACAGTACTGTTTAGTCCAAGCAGAAAGATAAAGCATGTGGGGCATAAAAAAAAAAAAGAAAAAGGAAATTACATGCCAAATAACACTTACTAAGCCAGCCCCAGAAGCTTTCTCTGGTAGTGATCCTTAGCTCCCCTGCTCCAGCACACTAATTACCTGCTAAACACAATGCTCGTTATTGAGGTGCAATCTATATTCTGTTGAAAAACATGAATGAGGACAAGGTACATGGGTAAAAAAGGAACATCTTCTGGGCTTGGGTTGCAGAAATTATTGTGTACCAAGGAGGTTAACTTGATATAAAATCCTAGTAGAGACAACACACAAGTAATTTGCATTTTATCATAGTTGTACACCTTTAAATCCAATTACTAAAAAAGGTCTTGGGTAGCTGCAGAGTTGTAAACTATCTATATACTGCCTATTAAGGGCATTCTCCATTAAGAATTTGTATTTATGGTAAATAGAATTGAGCTATTAATTGGTGTATGAAAACAAAGAGATTTTTTCCACCAAATCAAAACTCTAAGTCCTAAAAAGTGACTAGCCAGATGATGAAAACCTAAACCCACTTCTTGGACTTTTCACAAATGGCCAACAATTTCAGAAAGATAACATTACTGCTTGCTTTGCTTGGCACTAACTCTTGGCTCACATCGACTGAGGCCCAGCCTTCTAGAACCACTGAACATGTATTTTAAAAGCTAGAATGCAGAGAAGTGATTTTTTCCCAGCACTTTGAACTCAAGCCCTGTGATGTGTTACTCCATTTCAAATGGTAATTTTTCAGACTCAGAAACTCTGACTGCAAGAGAACATGTGAAAACCTGAAAATAAAGAGATAAATGAGTTTCAAGTGTGAGTCCTAAAGAGTGTAATATGTTAGGGCACAGGGCATGACCTACAAAAGGCACATGGATGAAGGAACGCAAGCTCTGCAGTGATTTCTAAAGTCAGTAGAAGAAAGGGGAGAATTAAAGGTCTTTTTTTTTGCATTGGTTTTTTGGGGGTTGTTTGTTTTGTTTGTTTGTTTGTTTTTATTTTTATTCATTTATTTACTGTTTTCCTGCAATATGTTATTAAAGAAAAAGACCAGAAGAATGTGATTGCCACAGGTTATGAACCTTTCATTCCATGCTCCTTAAAACTAATAACCATAGCGCTACACTTGTGAAATGTGTACCTCCAGTTCTAATCAGACAGTTCTGTCCTTAAATTAAATTAGTTATGGAAAACCACAAACTGATACATATGGGAATCAAAAAATGAAATATCCTTTCATCCTTGCTGAGCTTAAACCAAACACAATAAACTTGGAAAAGACCTAGGGGTCACTGCAGACAGCACAGATCTACCAGAAGACAAGGCACTGACAAAAGGACAGACTGTAGCACTGTGGATTTTTCTGTGTATTAATGGCACAATGTCATGTACGCTTTGAAGCTTTAAGTCATTAGTTTTTCTAGTACTTGTATATGTAATCATTATCTGACAGAAGTGGAAGCTAAAAGTCAATATTCAGTGCACTTGGGAAAAAAGGGAATTTACAGTCAGTATATTTTTTTGTATTTGAAAGATAATTTAATACAACACCATGATTTAATCTGAATTATGGTAGCTGAACAACTTTGTTGTTCATGATTATATTATAGAGTAAGTCAAATGAATTTACAAAGCAGTTTAAAGTAAACAGGAACAAATCACTTCCCGAATAAGACTGGTCACACAATGAGGATGGCAATAGCTTATTCACTAATAACTAATCCAAGAACAACTTGATATATATATAGAATAAACCTTGATGTGGTAGCTCTTTTTTTCTACAATCTGTTCCTGTAAAAGACATTAATCTTGGCAACTTTCAATCTCTAAGGAGAACAGTTGTCGTTCTCGTAAGTACTTTTAAATTATTTTCTTCCTGGTTAACCATAAACTAAACTATAAATACACAATTAAGGATTAACAACACCATTTATTAGACCTGACATACAAACCTTCCTTGCTGTTGTGAGAAGCACTCAACCTAGTGTCTGTTTGAAACAAAAAAATTTCTACATGTTTTAAGCAGAAATATTTGTGGTACAGAAGATTCTCATTAAAACTATAGGTGACACAAGTGGTAGAACTGACAAGACTTAAATAATTTTAGATAAAATAAGGTTAAAAGGGTTAGTATTCTTTCTTGGGGGGAAAAAAAGAACACTTTCTCTGACAGCCAATATCCAAATGAGCTTTGTCTTCTCATCCGAGGATAACCGCTGTAAGAATTTTTAATGTTTTGTTACTCAATCCAATTAAAATAGAAAAATTTAAATATGCAAAGTTCTGCTGCTATTATTTTCCTGTTGTTAAAAAAGAGAAAATAAATGTTTTAATTAGGTTCTACTACTTTGGGAAATCAAACCACATTCTTTGATAAGAATCTACAGAGAGGTGTGGTCCGTGACCAGTTTTCTTCCTTTCCCCATATGTTTCTGGAGTGCCAATAGAGCCCTGACTGCAGAAACCATTGAGCTGGGAAAAAAAATTTCAGGATGCTGGTCTAAAAAGGGCTGTGGGCAATAGACACACAGCTGCCATTTCTTGAACACATCCCTGGGTAACAAACATCTCTGCCTGCAGAATAGGGATATGCAGTTCTCCCTCTGTCTACCTTGTTCTTTATTTGATGGGATACAAGCCTGCATTTTCATGTTGCTGCAGTCATGAAGGTAGGGCTTGTTCAGAGGTCATTCTGTGAGATGACTTTGCACAGTGCATCTCCTCAAGGACAAAATTAAAAGGACTCTTAGCAAGTTGTCAGTATGGCTTGCAAAACACAGGCAATTTATAGCAATAATAACCATAAATTGAGAAGGAATGGAGGAGGTTATACTTCATGACGGTTCCAGTCTTTCCCAGATAATATAATCTGTAGGAAATAACCATCAGAAGTCCTGTAAAATACGTAAAGGAGTTACACACTGGTCTGCTCAGTGTACCTGGTCAAGGATGCTATTATACCCAATGAATGTGAAGCAAGCATCCGTGAATGTCTCCAAATGCAGCAGGTGCAATGTTGGCCACATTAAAAATAATGGAGTTTTTGTCTCTGCCTTCAGCAGGGCATGGATTTTGCTCCAAGAATAATTATCTTTTCACTTTTTAATGAGTACTGTAGAACCTGTATCTACATATTTTTCTCTCTTCTCACAGCTTCCTGTATGGACCTGCTACAATTCGTCTTTGTGTTAGGCACGTACTGTATGAAACAGAGGAATTTATTGAAACATCCAATCCATCATTTGAAAAATAAAGAAGAGTTCTTAATTTTTTTCCATGATGAATCACTGAGCTTGCTGGGTTTTCACTAGCTACTAGTCTACTGGATTTCCAGCTAGCATTTTTGTCTCTTAATACTTAGCAGGAAAGTAGTTGTACCAGGTTAATCCTGTAATGGAAAATAATATTTCACTTTTGCTTTAGGAAAAATACTTGTGATAATTCATATCCTAAACATGATGACTACCTACCATAATATTACCTACACCATTCTGCTATGGACTTGCTGGTTTAGTCCTTCATAGATCACATTCATTATCAACAGCTTATTAATAATTCAGAAAACTAAAGTGAAGAACCACTGCAAGTAAACTGTTTACTAGTAATGGAGTTTTCTCTGAATGAGAATCCTTCAACTATAAGCAAAGTTAAACAATGGCCTGTGCAAGCACTCTGTTCCTGTTCAACACTGGGTACCAAACAGAAGTTCACTATGCATGACTGCAGTTTCACTCATACAGTCCCAAGAGCTCTTTAAAAACTTAGCATTTATATCAAGTGTAGCTTGTTCAAAAATTTTGTTTAAAGTACAAATCAGAAATATTTTGCCTTAGATCCACATTTCATTTTGCAATGTAAGAGATTCACTCAAATATTATGTCCTGATTTGTCTTACTGGCATAATTTTTACATGAATAATTTTAAAACTCTGAGTAAGCATTAAGCTGTCAATTTTTTACTTCAGCAAAACAGATACTGGGATATTTCTAATCCTGGCTTACATGAATATGCCTGATTACAAGTAAAATTCCAGCATGATTTCCATTACAGTATCACAGAATACTCTGAGTTGGAAGGGACTCACAAGGATCATTGAGGCCAATTCTTCAATGAATGACCCATACAGGGATCAAACCCACAACCCTGATGTTATTTGCACCATGCTCTAACCAAGCTAATCTCGGGGCCAATATCTGTTTTTCTGAAACAGTTATTATATAATATGATATAAAAATAATTTCTTGGCAGTGACTCTAAAAACAGCAATAGTTATTAGTTTTTCTAAGTTATTTGAACAATAAAACACTTTCCTGTGTATACTACAGTTTAAAGAGCATGCTACTACTGTGTATGAAGTTCAGAAGGGAAAAAAATACATGAATGGCAAAAATTAAACATCCCCTTTCCTAAGACTTTTTTAAAAACTACATCAGTTCATAGTTTTGATTTCATAAGCTGATTACTCTCCATCTTTTATTTATATAGCTATGATACCTATAGGTCAAACAAGAGATTGGACTGTGTTGTGCAATGTATTTTATAACAAATGAAAACATGACAGATTTATCTCAAGAATCTCAGAATCATAAACTTTGATAGCAGGCAACAAAATGTTTGCCTTAATGGTCAAAAAGCTGTACATAACCAGTAGCCCACCATGTTATTTCAAAACTATCTCAGCAACAACTACAAAAACCAACATCATCATCTTTTGGAGTACCCCAAATGCACTTCACATTTGTAAGAGCTACAAATCAATTGGAAGAAATTAAAATTTTGAAAGAGGAAGTTTAATAAAACTAATCAAAATTATGTCTTCAGAGGTCAAGAGACTTTTAGAAGAAATCTTTCATGCCGGACACAGCAAGCACTCTCTCACTAGCACCACAACAATAGACACATACACATGTCCAGTTAGACACAAAGGAAAAACAAGTCAGAAGGAAAATACCCCAAGAAATCAGTGCATCCAAAAAGTATGCAACCATCAAGCAATTTGGACTCTCTCCGTTTATATCTAGAAGTCTTTCAAATTTTGGCAGTTTTGTTCTATTTTTCTGTGATCATTGTACTGTTCTCAGACATGAACAGACACAGTTGCCAGTCTGAAGTCGATCTGTCATCTCAGCAGATTCCCATTAATCAAATCCAGCATATATTTTATGGTAAAATTACAAGCAATTTAAAACTCCTTTCAAAGCTAGGATGCTAAATTATAGGGATATTTATTTATAAATATTTAACTTATTTATCTTTAAGACAGCTTAGAATAACCATTAATGTATCACAGCCAGCAGAGAAAACTAAAATTCTGGCTCCACTTCCAAGTTTTCAGATATTGGATTTTTAGAAATACCTCAATATTTTACGTTGTCAGCAAGTTCCCTTCAGGTGCATATAAATATTAATTTCTAAGTTAAGAAAGGAAGCAGCAGCAATTGCTGGCAAATTATCTGAATAAAGCTTTTGTCTTCTAAATAGATGAAGATGATATACTATGAATCAAGGTATCTTTGAGCAAGTAATCCAGTGAAAGATTCTCAGGGCTGAAACATTTCCTGAGAAAAAGAAAAAAAATACTACTTGTTCATCCAGGGTATAACTAATAAGGACAAAAAATAAAAAACACCTTTAATCACATCTACTATATTAAAATGCTTTTGGAGAGCTGCTTTGACTTCACACAGTGAGAAAAACCATAATTAAAGGGTAATTCTTGAGTTTATACATTTAAAGGACCACATAAATCACAGTGCCCAGTGTTTGAGCTTCCAGTTTTCCTCTCATAGGGAGTGTTAGTTGAAAGACTCACAACAATATATTGTAATTGCCATATCTTCAACTTTGACACTATCAGTTCCCTGCAAAGGGTAAAAATGAAGCTTAATATCCCAGTATTTAAACTAAGAATCCACAGCCTTCTCATTATTGTGGGCACAATAGAAAGTCTTCTTGGAATTGGCCATCCAAACCATGGGGAGGCTTGGAGTTAATTACATCACCGTAGACAATAATTTACTCTTTGTTGTGGTGGTTATCTCTTTCCACAGTTGGTTCTCTTTTTTGTTGTTTTGTGATGTCTCATTAATCACAGTTACATTTAATCTGTGTCATGTGATTCATCATCCTTTATCCCTGTAGCTGTTTCCATCCTGGACTCTGATAAACTGCTAATTTAAGTGGGTAATGTCCAACCTCAAATATCACAATGGCTTGTAGCACACCACCGAGGATCAGTACTACATCCACACAGCTGAAGATTTTTAGTCAGCCAAATTACTCTACAGCCCCTGCTTGTATGTTGTGGTGGAGATCATCTCAAATGAGTGGATGGCATTTTTGATGTGGGCTTGACATGACAGGGCATAAAAATATGCGGAGCTTTTTCTGATGTGAGAGTATTCTGCTTCTTTTCTTCCCTCCTTCCCTTTCCTGTCTTTAAGTCTTTCAAATTTCTTCCTAACATGACATGAAGCTGACTATATTTAGTGGACTGTGGAGAGTGAGAAGATGGGAGAAAGGGTTTGCTATTTCACTGTTTTTCTGAACATTTTCCCACCGTCTTCCATCACCTTCTTCTATGATATGTGTAATACAGCAGGGAAGAGAAACATTCACATAAAAATAAAATGAGACCCAAAGTAGATGTAATATATAACACCATAATTTGGCAAATAAAGATATTTCAAAAACTAACATCCCTCAATTTATTTTTTAAATACAAGGATTTTTCTATGCTTCTTTTAATTTATACTAGTTTTAAAAGACAAGTAACAATAGTGTTCATTCAGAGATAACTGATAATTCACTAGTGTGGTGTGTATGAAAGGAAATGCCAGAAAAAAGTAGTTAGATTTTTTTTTCCTTGAGAAAGAGCCTGAGGGCAGGTGTAAGACACTGATTTGCCCTTACTATGTGAAAATTGTAGCTCCTAAAGGCTTTGAAAAAGTCTAGCTTCACCAGCCTGAACAATGCAATAGATTTCTATGCAGGAAGCAAAAGCTCTTCTTCACAAGTTACTTCAGTCTACTGTCTGCAGCAGACAGAGGAGCAGGCAAGAGACAGCACCAGAAAGTGTGATGCTGTTGCTGAGCTGATTATATGGCATTCATGGTAAGGTGTGATTGTCAAACTTTCCACCCATGTGGAGAGATTTATAATCCAATTTGGACATTTTAACAGATGCATCAGGCAGAATATTTTTCTTTAGATTTCTAAACAATATAAGTCAGCATGCTAGCTGATATAACTTCAGCTATTTAACGTTCAGTGAAGGTAAGACCTTAGAAACAGATCTTACTGCTGCTTAAAACAATATTTTGAAAATGTTTGGTTTAGTTTATTTTTACTATTCCTTGGGTGACACTTTGAATCTCAGTTAAACCAGCATATTTCTAATGATCATCAAAATGAGTAAACTCCTGCAGAGGCCAAAGTTTCTACCATCTGATGATTCACTCAAGGAACAAGCTAGCAGCCTGTTAGAGAACCCTCTTTTACCTGTTTGGTAACTTGGGGGTAACATGCCCAGTGCTGCACCACTCATAAATTTTTTATGTTGTAGCAGCCATGCTTTGCAATGAAGTCTCTTGTTAGTGGCTTTATTACTCACACTTCAAGAAATGGCATTCACATGACTAACTAGCTATAACTTTGTGATGGAATATTAAATTAAAGAATTTGTCATTGTATTGCCTGTAGTGAAAAATACTGCTTCAAAAATATGCTTTTCATACGAGGCCTGCACTCCATGTGTATAATCTGCTATGGTTTTGTCCAAAGCTGTGTTGTATCTTCATAAAGGATTATTTTAGCTTAGTTCTTTCAAACCCTGAGGGCAGAGGAACAACACACAGTTTTAGGAATGAAATTTCCCCTTCAGTTTTCTGATGCAACCTCAGATTGACAGATCCACAAGAGCTAGTGCGACAGTTTCTGTTCCCTGCTAACCTCTTGACTGAATCACTTCTCCTGATGTCTTCTTAAAACAAGGACATTTTCTCTGCTATTTCACTGTGTGATACAACAAAGACAGAATATTTTATATGCAAGGTTTCACAAAACTTATCTCAGGCAAGTGCACTTCAGAGCACCACCATCCACACCATCATTTTCTTCTGAGGCTTTGAGAGCTTCTCCAGAGACACCTGGGAGACGAAGGGAGGACTATGATAAAGGCATGTCAGCTTTCAGCATAATCTCTTCCAGATGGAACAGCTGGACTATCTTTGCTTTACCACTCCATTTAGTTTCAGAGGCTGTAGTCCTTCTTTACTTTACTTTTTAAGGACCTCTAGCTTCTGAATTTTTTGGAAATGCCCACTGAAAAAAAAAAAATCAAGTTCCCTGTCATATGCATGAACGATTTGGTCTTGTGTTGAAGGGCATTCTGTGCTTAAGATAGCCTTTCTGGGGTGGCCTGAAATCCTGCTTGAACCTTTATGGTAACAATTTGGAAAGTCTCTTTCGTTTCATGACAATATGTCACAGTAGACAGTAGCACTGAACAAATCTTTGAGGCTGATATTATCAAGAGTTCCTCCTGTAATTGAGTCATTCATATGCATTCACTTTTAAAAGGCTTGTGCTGACTTAGAAATTTTTGTTCTAATTTCTCTGCATCCTAGTGTTTAAAGAGGAGACATGCAGGTGCAAAACATTAAGTTGTTACCTTTCCCTGTATTAGAGCTAATAAAAAGTACCATGATTATATGACAATATTTTTTAGTTTTATAATTGTTTGCATGAAAGACTAAGACTGTAGAGTAGGCTATAAACATTACATCAATAATTTATCTGAAAATTCCATTATACTATTTTCTTATTCTAGCTACAATTATGAAGCAAAGAATCAAAACATGTAGAAGGAAGAATTTTGGTTAACATGATAGAGTAGGTAAGGTTTTATTTCTTGTCACATCTTCCACTAGTTAAATAAGATATCCATCCCTGATTATGAGTGTAGAGGATTAACCACAAATGCTGAGCATCCTCCGAGTAGACACACATCCTTCTGCACCTACCAGTCATTGTACAACTGATCAAAAGGAATAGGTGCATTTCGAGACATCTTCCTGCACTGTGGAAACCTGGCAATGCTCCATACTTAACATGAAATTTCTTAATAAGTTCTCATTTTTAAAAGCCGTGTCACTGGCACATTATAAATGCATGTTGAAAGTCAAGGACAAATGTAATATAAATTGACGACATTCTCCACCATGATTGATGCTTTTTATTTTGCATAATTTTTTTATTGTTTGGTGTGTTTGTTATTTAGAATGTCTATACAAGCCAACCCCTTGAGGCATCAACAGTAGCAGTCTAATCTCTCTAGGGACATATTTTATGTTATTGAAATCTCACAGAGAATAGCACTACAAAACCAACTAAATTAGATGAGCCCTGGAGTTTCCAGGACTGATGTAGGCTATACACAAGCTTAGGCAACTGGCAACTGCCAATTAATATATATGTCCTTTATTAATAGTATATATACTAAAAGAACCTTACTACTAGCAACAAAATCACACTAAGAGAAATTTAAATTAATATATTAATATTTTGACAAGTCAAAGGAGTACAGGCTTGTAAAACCAATCAATTTGTGCATTTAGTTTTTGATTCCTAGAACTATTTTCTATAATCTAGACTAACAGGAGAGCACATGTTTATTTGAAAGGAAAGTCATAATCCTGTTATGTTGCCATCAAAGTGAGGGGGACAGCTCTTGATGTTCAGTCACAAGCATTCAGTGTTCTGCATAGTCAGACCCAGAGTGCTTAGCACTTTGTAGGAGTGAGCCCTTGATTGCTCTTTGTCTTTTCTCTTCAAATACTGATATGAGGGAAAGTCGGTACATGATTATAAGGTCAATGTAAAGAAAAAAACCCCACAGTTTAGATTACTACACTGACCTAGCAGTCATGCTATTTCAAAGCAGTAACAATTTGGCCACGTGAGACCCATCTTTAGTATTAGGTTCTTTGTTTTGTCATTGGTTAAGATATTTTCTGCTTCACAGCTGTCTCTCAATCAATCAGAAATTGTATTTCCATTCTCAGAGAATCTTAAATTTTGATATTAACAGACACATCGATATATATTATATAATTTTCCTGTCTTATTCATCTAAGAAGCAGATATGTGGAGGGAGTTGGATACTGACTTCAAAATAAAATTATTGCAAATTTTCTTTTATTTTACCAGTCGCAGCAGAGAAAATATATTCTGCCAAGTTAGCTGAAAGTTGGCCATATCATAAGAACTCACTATGTGCAACTACTGTAAATGGGGAATATATGAATTTAGATGCAGATGACATTATACTGTGGTTCCTTTCAGTCTTATGATAATGACATACACAACCCAGCTTCTTACTTCTTTTTCTTTACATCCAGTGATAATAGATATGACTGAATTATGCATTTTTTACCTAGTGCCTGCATTACTGTTTACAATACAAAACCTGAAGAATTCACTTAATGTTTTGGGTAATGTTTAGTTGCTGTTAATTTATAGATTTCTTACCAAAAAAGAGCTCTGTGACACTGGCAGGTAATTTTTGTAAGAAATAATAGGGAGTGATGAAATTGAAGCTGACAAATTAGGCTCCTTCTGTTGTTGTTCTCGTTCTTTTGGATCTAAATATTCATTGTCTGGCTCCACCATGGACCCAAGTATTGTTATGCGAATATAGAAACTGATCCTGAAAAGTAGTGAATGCTTTATGAGTTAGGACATATGAAATTAATTATTCACATCTTGAAATGAACAAAAGACATTTTCTCAAGTACAGTAATAAGCGTTAAATAATGAAGATATTTGCAAGATTTCAAGCAGAGGCGCAGCTAATGATTGGTATTGTATGCCCCAAGTCCTGGCTAAAATGTTTGCAGGGCTGAGTTCACTCTAAGCGCCTTGCACTTTACAACCATGCTGCTTGATCTTTGTCAGTAATTAGTGTGAAGTGTGAGATGGACCTTGTAACTATGATAAACTATGAATAGAACACTTAGGGAAAACAATGCTATGGATATTTGTTACGCATTTTGTGCAGTTGTATTTAAGCTAAAGGGCAACTGAGGTCCATGAAGGGGTCCTGATCCTGTAAGAGTCCACACAGGACTGTGTTAAGGAACACAGCTTAAATAATCCACATATCATTTCTAACATGCTTAAATTTCTTACTTTCTTAGGCAACCACCTTTATCATGTGCATAGGATGGGATTCTTCTACAAGTGGCTAGTGACACAAAGCTATTAATAGTATTGCAGGTGCTGAACTAATTTTAACCATGCTTCAGAAATGTCAGCATAAGAGGAAAAGATAGTTCACATTGCTCTTTTCTCCCTGTTTGGGGCTGAGAAGGGAAAAAAAAAAGGGAAAAAAAAGTGTCTGATGGCTCTCTGAGAACTAACAGAATGAAAGTATTGATCAAAGACTTTTAATTCTTTACTGACAACAGTTCAAACACCATTGTTTTATAAAAAGTGTGCAGGTGCTGTTTCCCCTTGCAGCATATTTCCTCTAGATGTGCATCCAAGCGTACCAGGCTCTGAGACAGTTATTTTTGGATCCATATCTCATATTTCTTCTCCAAAAGCTAAACTCATATCTGGTCACTCTACCTTGAGAGAACACCTATTTTTCACTGCCATTTTCTCATCCTGACATGGTTGGACTTTTGTGAGAAGAAACAAATTCTGTAGGCAAGGCTATGTAAGATGGAAAAAGCCCTTTCTATCACCTAGGCAACCATCATCTACATTGTAAGAGTTTTTAATTTCATGCCTTTACACTCACACTTACAGCACAATCTTCAAAGGTGTTTCATAACAATTATTTTCAGCCATTATACCCAGTGGAAGTCGCAAATGGCATAATTACTCATTTTAAGTTTGTCCTTTTGTTTTCAGCGGTGCCTTACACACTTCAGTGCTCAAGAAATAGTAACATAGGAGTAATACGGTATGAAAGTCAAACCTTACACTTGGTCATCCATTACTGATTTTTATATACTTAGGCACAAAACAGTGTCTGATTTAAGACATTGTTTAGCATTGAAATTCTCTTTTATTCAATTTGAGAAGAAAACTCCCCCCACACAAAATTTCTTCTAGCAGTAATTTGCTTATCTTCTCCTGCACATTCACAGAATGACATGGTGATATTAAAATAGAGACCCACATATTACAATATTATTACTATAACTATATTATAAAAAAATAACATTCATGGAAAAATCCACAGATGACTATCTTAGCAGTTGAAGGGTAATTCAGGACTGCACAAGGCAGCCTATAGTCTCAGCTCAAGTATTTTGGTTCTCAGTAGCACCTCTCACACAAGACTATAAAGCACTTGTTAGGATTATCCTGGAACTACCCCTGCAGCAGACATTATCTTGGCTTCAGGTGTCATTTACACAACTTGGGACAGACAGGCTGTGCCAACTGCAATAGGTTTTCTTGACTGTTTAATTTCTAGTTGGCCAAATTATAGTTACCCTTTAAGTGCCTGAATTTGTCTTAGCTATGCTGTAGAGAGGAACTGTGACACCAGAAAACACCCAAAACATCCAAAAGGTCTTTCTTAGGTAAAGTATGTGGAAATGTATATTCTGAAAAGTCCTAATAATACCTTTGAAAGAGCATTAAAAGACAGCCAACCAGTCCCTAAGTAATTATTGACACCACAGAGTGCAGAAGCTCTGAAAGGAAATTACCAGCACATAAGTTACTTCTACTAGAATCAGACTTAGCATTTAGAATATTTTAATTTTCACTTTCCAGCTCATTAACCTTTCTGCATCAGAAAAAATACTGATATGCAGCCAGGATGAACTCACGAATCATTTAATTTGTTTCAAGTCTGCCCCTAAAATTCAGGAGAAAAACTGGATGGAGGCAGATGTTTATTTTTAATTTACTATCTCTGGCATAAATATAATGATGTTTTTTCTTTAATTTAGTGGTAATTATAATTTACAGTAATAAAATGACCTTACTAATTGAAGTAGAAACTTTACAGAGATACTAAGAGACAATACTTCCAACTTGTTGATCAGAGAGCGGTTCTCCGACATCAGTACCAAAGCGGAAAAAGTGGCAAGCATCATACCTGAATGAAAGCAAAAGACATTTTACACATAGGAGATTAATTATTCACATGGGAATTTAGGAAGAACACCACCCTCTACTATGGCTGAAACATACTCCTTCAGACATTTGAGCTCCCATGCATAAGTAGGATGTGTGTGTCTGTTTGACAAAACACAAAACTGCAATAGTACAGCACTCTCAATGTCATGTTGGGCTTGTGACAGAGGGAGCAGTGGTGCCAATTGAATTGTTGATACTACTTTTTGTACTGCAAATGTGTTCACTTAAACCTCATTAGCTAATTTTACACAGCCGCTGTGTAATTTGTCTCACCATAATGCTCCAGGGATTTGTCCCAGGCAATAGAGGGGAAAACTCCACTGAACAACACTCTCAGTTCAGGTGGTTACAGCCAGGAGCAGGTGTATAATCGTCAAAGACATGCTCCTGGCTATGATAAAGATTATTCACTGTGACCTGTGGCTGAAAAGCAAAACTCTCAAGAAAGAACCAAACTAGCACATAAAGATGAGGTGAACATCAGAGGGCTGAGAAACCTCTTCAGTCTTTAATTGGGGAATCACTGTTAAAGTCTGGAGTGAAATGGCATGAAAACTTCCCTTTACAGGTGATGAGATACTCTTCAAGAATCTTTAGGAATTGTGGTATCTAAATATTCTCCTCTTTATTAAATACAGAATTAAAATAGCTGTTGAAATTAAAGTGTTTCCTCCCAGGCAGTGGGTGCATGTTCAGCAGCTGGGCTTTTAAGAAACATAATATTTTCCAAAACTTGCAGTGATAAGGGGTTAAACTCTTGTGGTGGGCATCTAAGCCCATGTTGCTTGAGACTCAGCAGTAGTGTCCTTCCTAAACTCTGCTGATCAAACTTCACAGCAAAGAACTTCTACCTGATGTCTTTTAAAAAGGTAGTAAATTTCTTTACTGCCTTTTTTTTTTCCCAATAGCCCAATCCCATTAATGTGCCTTGAGAAGATCTCCAGACAAAGTCTGCAAGTAGGACAGACAGACAAGGATGTACTTTAGTAAATGGATTGTGACAATGCTTTTAGGCAAGCCAAACACTCCAACAGAGGTGTTCCTATGCGTGGGTGTGGGAAGATGGCTGGGGGGTAAAAAATAGAGGAAACTGAGAAGTTATATTCACATTCTAATAGAAGTTTTAATGGTATGGAAATTTTAGGGTAAAATGTAGCTCCTACTCCCTGTATGGACTGCAGTTGGTATGCTCAAATCTATTCCGTGATGATTCCCCGTACACACAGTCTACAACTGTAAGCACCTGCCAAAGGAGGTTGGAATGGAGGGTGGAAGCAGAGTGGAGACACTGCGGCCAGGCTCGTCTGTGGAAATCCTGGCAGGGAGGGGAACTCAACGGTATTTTGCAGCTGATAAACTGCACCACACCTGTCAACCAAGGGAGAAAGGAGATGATGTTTTTCTGCTGAGCTAACAATGGTGGCAAAACTGGGCGAAATCATTCTCATTAGATGAACTTGGTTCATTAAACTTAACTGTAATATTAACACACACCTCCATCCCAAAGTTACCCACCTCCAAGATACAATCTCTCCCCACCATCCCTGCCCTGGGCATATGCTCTATATTTTTTTGACTGTATCTTTAAAAGTGAAGCGAGAGAATTTTACACCAATCAGCAACAAAGGTTTTTATGAATAAAGTCACTCAAGCTCCACCTAAACATAAAGAAATAGTATAAAAGTAAGTCAAGAGTGGGAGAAAAGTTAGGGAAGACACCATCGTAACTGCTGGGATCAGCTGATGGGCTGAACCTGTTTTCTACCCCGTTGGGACACCTTTGGATAAGAACTGTACTCTATATGTGCTAAATATTTTTATTGGGGATTATAGCTTGTTTGCATATTGCTTTAAATACAGTTTTGCAGTCAGATACTGTGACCGGCAATCTTCGAGCCTTGATCTGTCACAATTTTATATTAATAAAGAGTGTTATTCCGTAAACTGTAAGTCATGGTCCTTCCTGGGCACTAGCAGTTGCCAACAGTGGGTAACACACTCAAATACAGTGGGAAGACCTGCTGAGAGGTCTCCCTTATGCTGTTGGTGTAGTTCCCTGAAAAGGACAATCAAATAGCCCTCCGATTCACCACAACGGATCAGTGAAGGGTTACCACTGTGGACACTGACAGACTGGTCAGGCACAAGGGTCTTAGCTTTCCTGGGGCAATGACAAACAAATCAAACACTGAGGGCTGAGGAACTCTTCCCTTTTCACATGACAATGGTTCAAAGCAAATTTTTTAGCACCTGAGAGGTTGAGGGCCGAAAGTTTTCAGGAGTAGGTATTAGTATAGAGGAGAATTTCAGAACTGAAACTTTTGGTCAAAAGCCCAACATATAATCTGTTTTTTGATCAGAGCATTTAAAGTAGTTTCCAAAGAATCTCTGGTCACTCTAACCTCACACTTGCTTCCTTTAAACGATACACAGTGGTGTCTGGAATGGACAAAGGGTGGCATCCGGGTGACATCAGTCATGTCAGGTGAGATGACATGGAAAAATCCTTTCCTCACTTCACATACATTGATGCAGAAATATTATCTAGCTGCAGGGATAAACTATCTAAAATTCAACAAGGGAAAATGCAGGGTCCTGCACCTGGGGAAGAATAATCCATGCACCAGTACAGTCTGAGTCCTGACCTACTGGAAAGCAGCTCTGCAGAGAAGGACCTGGGCATCCTGGTGGATGACAAGCTGTCCATGAGCCAGCAGTGTGCCCTTGTGGCCAAGAAGGCCAATGGTATCCTGGGGTGCATTAGGGAAGTGCTCCTGCCCCTCTACTCAGCCCTGGTGAGGAGCATCTGGAGAGCCATGTCCAGTTCTGGGCTCCTGAGTATGAGAGAGACATAGAGCTCCTGGAGTGGATCCAGCAAAGGACAACAAAAATGGTTAAGGAACTGGAGGATCTCTCATATGAGGAAAGCCTGAGGGAGCTGGGCCTCTTAAGCCTTGGGAAGAGACAACTGAGAGGAGACCTCATAACTTTCTGTAAGTATCTGAAGGGACGGTGTCAAGAGGTGTTAACTGGGCTTTTCTCAGTGGTGTCAAGCAATAGGACAAGAGGCAATGGGCAGAAACTGATGCACAGGAAGTTCCACCTGAATATGAGGAAGAACTTCTTTACTGTGCAGGTGATCAAGGACTGGAACAGATTACCCAGAGTGGTTGTGGAGTCTCCCTCACTGGAGATATTTAAGAACCATCTGGATGCAGTCCTGTGCAATGTGCTCTAGGATGACCCTGCTTGAGCAGGGAGGTTGGACTAGATGACCCACTGTGGTGCCCTCCAGCCTGACCCATTCTGTGATTTTGTGATAACATATGCTACTTGCAGGTTTTGATTTTACAGCATTACCACCAATCTGTCAAGTATCAAGGGAATAAAAAAGGAAAAGAAACAAGGGGATAAGTAATCCCCTTTTCTGTAAATAGTACCAGGACTGGATTAGTTTGAAAGCTGAAGAAAACATACTCCGATATTTGCAAACCAGATATGTTTACATTGTGTGCTAGGAAACATGACCAGATTTCACTTTGCTGATCCTCTCTTAAGAAATGCTTTGTTTTGAGTCCATAAAGAAATTCACTGAATTTCAGAAAGTGTAAAGTACTCAGAATTTTCTTCTTTTTTTTTTTTTTCCCAGGAGACTTTTATTCTACATTCATAGCAAGAAAAGGCAGAGGAATTGGATAGAAGTGACTGGAAAAAGCACTGAATGAGATTTAATTTTATGGAGATTTAGGTGTCTAGTTCCCATAGGTTTCTTTGAAAACTATCTATTTAATAAACACATTCAGTAAGTTAAGACCTCTGCATTAATATATTTTCAGACTATGGATCATTAGATCATCTAGCCTGTCCACTTGTATTATACCAGCTATAAAATTTCATCTAATAACTCCCCTTGTAAGCCAAATAGTTTGTGCTTCGTAAATAAATATCTCTGGGGGAAAAAAATTCCTTTCCAGAGTCAAAGACATTCACAGACAGAAGACCTACAGCTTCACTGGACAGGTATACTATTTATTACTCATTCCAATGGCTGAATTATGTCCTTGATTCCTCAACTGAATTTATGCATCATCTCATTATAGGCTTTTTACCACAAATTTTTTAAACAACTTTTAGACTCTAAGTTCTATCTTGGAGATATTATGTACAGCTTATTTTTAAATTACCTATTGTTTTGTAATTTCTTGAATGAAACTGTTGACATGTTAAAAAAATGAAAATATTTATGCAAGGAGATTTCAACCTACAGGTTTTTCACAGTGTATTAAGAAAAGTCAGTACTTCTATTTTACATATTTTGCACAAACCTGCTTATCCTTTCTGAATAAACAACTTCTAAACATGCAAGAGGCAGTGAAGATGCCTGTGTAAACATTTCTGGAATGGCTCTTGCTATTCACAGATGTAGCCAAAGCACTTTATCTCTATGAATATTCTTGCCAATAAAATGTTCTTAGTTGAGTTTTTAAAAATTATAAAAAAGAACAGAGAAGCACTGTGGACACTCTAAAAGTAATGTGTGGTATTTGTGTGCATGTATTTTACAGACTGTTTAAACACTCTACTATTTGCTTAATTTTTCCTAACATGAGCACAGCTGTACATTTGCCATGACCATGAGAAAGTGTGTAGACACACTGTCCAAAGAGCTAATTTGGACTTGAGATACTACTAACACTAATTTACTCTGAAATTATATACAAGTAGGACAATTCTGTCACTTGCTACTGGAAGTATCCCTTGCTTAATCAGCAAAAAGTTATTTTGTCACGCTGAGACCCCACATCTGCTTACTCAGGGGTAAATTGATTTTGTTGACTCTTTCCCCCTTGTAGCCATATCTTGACACCTTTCTTGTTCTTATACAGGATATGTTACTAGAACTACCATACTAAAAACCAGGAAGCATGCTAAGAAAATTGCAAAAACATATTGTGAGTATCTCAGCATTTCAAAATAGCATGATTCCCAGTTTCAGAGAGAGCTTAAACCACGTGTAAAAAACATTTTTAGAAACAAAATTTAATCATGTGACAGTAAAGCATATAATTGTGCAGTTTGCCAAGCTGCAAACTAAGTGCAAATTAGAGAATGTGTTTCACATTTATTTTCCTCTAATAAGTTACATGTTTTAGAAAGATCTTTTCTTCCATCCACTAAAGTGCTATCAGATTTTGAAGTGCTATGGAAAATAACATGCACAATGGAAGAATTTCAGCCACAGGCTTCTCTAATTACGTTCTCCAGTGGTCTTAAGTTTCTTCTTTCTCTTTCCCATCAGCTGCCACCTGGCACTATTCTGTTAGCACAGGAAAAGCAGGCCAAGCTTGCCAATAGCATCATTTGAGTGACAGGCTGTGAAAATTCAAACACTCCACAAACACATTCTTTTCTTCTGAAAAAACGGAATTTGGCATCTCTGTATTTCTTGGGGTTCTGATGTAAACTCTACTCCATGGAGCACAAGGCCATGGGCAGCAATTTAGTCCAGCAGATCTAAAAGGGTTTTATTCACAATTTCTTACTTTGAAAAATTCAACTGGAATTCACTATACAGTATTAAATGGAAAAACAAACAAACAAACAAACAAAAAACCAAAACAAAACACCAAACCACTTTCTGATCTCAGCATCTCTTCAGTGTCTTTGGTTCTTTTAAAACCAAAGGCTCTCTTAAATCCCACATTACAGCCATCTCCCTTGACATCTCCCTCATAAATTCACAGGACCAAAACTGAGTTCAAGATTTCAGTGTAATCTGCCTGGATTTAATGGTATCAGCCTATATCTATAATAGCAAAATACAACCAAATTTTTCCTTAGCTGTGATTAAAGGCTACAGTGACATTGAGCAGATTGCTTCTCCCTCACCCATTGACTTCAATCCCCTTGACAGATGTGTGCATCTGTCAGTAGCTTTCATAGATCTAGTTTGAACAAACTGTTCATGTTAACATGAGGAAGAAAATTAGGTTTAAAATTCTGGAAAAAAAAAAAAAAAAGACACTGAGATCAGGAACACAAATATATATTAGTCCAGAATAATTCAGGGCAGAAACCATTCTGCATTCCCTAAGTGCTAAGTACTATTTCCATGAAACACTTAATTTCCAGACAGGTTGGGATTAGGTGCTGCTTTAGAGACTTTATCCAAAATAATAACAGTGTTATGGGAGTTCAATATTTTCAATAAAGTGCTATTGAGGGGATAGGTGAGTCAATCCAAAACCACTGAATCCAAGGACAGTTTTTCTCCTGCACGCAGAGCAACACAGCCCAGCTCCCTTCAGGTGTGTGCGCCTTGACAAGTAAGTACCATATTACTCCTTCTGCATGAAGTGCATCTATTCTTCCTTTTTGGCAACTCATGCAAAGTTTGGGGCAGTTGCCCTGGTGCTGGCTGGACTAGTTTAATAAGATTCTGCAGTGTTTATTAGCTGAGAGAAACCGTTATGTCTCCAGCATTCCCAGGAGTTTATTTTGCCAGGAATTCCTGCTCACACAACAGATTTCAACATTCTTCTTTTAAGACGGGAACAAACAACTGAACCTACTGAGAGTACCCTTTGTCAGAGCTTGGTACTATTTTTTCAATAAAACACGGATGATTTATGTGTTCACATGGGAGACATATTTGGCGTATAAAGTAGTTTCAGCAAAAGATTCTTGGGTACGAGAAAGAGTTTTCCTGTGATTTCACAACAAAGATCTTCTGTTACTGCTCAAAAAATCGGGGAACTTTTATTCACAACATTAAAACAATAAGATATCCTCAGTGGTTAATAGCCATAACTTATTTCTCTGGGTGTGCAGCAAACCCACAGTAACTGCAGTTGTTCTACCACGAGACAAATCTCTGAGAATTACCAGTGACTAAAGAGCAACAGTATACCTAGAGCTACATCCATGTTATGGCTGGAATAATTCATTCGTGTATCACTGGTTTTATACACAAGGCTCTGGCACAGATTTGGGGAGCCAAAAATTATTACCTCCCCAGAGGAGGCTCTACCAGGATGGAGGGTACATTAGGCACCCTTGTTTTATCCCAGTCTTACTATTAGTTCTCCACTACTTGACTCGGCAGCCACAGGTGTTTTTAAGCCTCTTTTCACCATGCAGATTGACAACATGCAAAGCCAACAGCCAATCAGCCACATTCAGGGATTCAGGTCAGGTGGAGGTAGGTGGGCAGGAGGAGGCACCTCACAAAAGGTGGGCAGGAGGAGGCAGTCTTCAAACAAATATGCAGTAAAAAGAATCTCAAAGAAGCCTTACTTCTTAATTCTCTTCCTTTTTGAAAGACTTCCAATGTTACAGCAATAATTCCCCTCACACCTTTCTTTTCTTTTTTGTATATTTAACTCTTTCAATACTGATAGAACTGCAACAGGAAAGGAAATTACTGAGGCCCAGATGTCAAGCTAAGCATCCAGGTGAGCAGTTAATTTTTGCCCCCCCTCCCCAGTAAGTTCTACTAGAATGAATAATTACAAAAACCCAATATGTTTGACATCACTGAGGTCTTGATCATTTTTATTTTATGACTTACCTTTTCATTACTCACTAGGGCTTTTTTTGAAATGAGCTTGAGGGAAAACACTTGTAATGCAGGCCACAGTCACATTTCTTAAGTAAAACACAGACTAACAGAATAAGTGACTTTATGACAGATAAGAATTCATACTGAAAATATTGCTTTTTCAATGTTCACTGGAGAGAATGGGGAAAAAAATTCCCTTGGGATAAAATGCATTGATCATTTTAGCAAGTTTCATAAGCTATTTGTGTTACTCCCTCCTCTATATTTAGACACAAAACTTACACAGTAAAAAGAAAGCTCTTCCAACTTTCTGAAGAACAATAGTCAGGCCATACATTTTAAATATGAAATTTTAAAATTATATTCACTTCTGTTGTCTACAGGGCTGAATATACTTTGCATAACATTTCGAAGCATGACAACAAACCATTAGAAGCAAGCCAGTTACTAAAAAATGTAGTATAGATTAAATCAGAATAACAAGGAAATAATTTATTGCAGTACATTTAAGCTCTAATTACATTAAAACTTTGCCCTTTGTTACTTTTGAGTACTCAAATGGGAAGCAGTTACTTTTGCTGCACACAACAAAGCTGCAGTGAAAGAAAACATCAGTCCATCTGATCTACAAAAGTTTGTCATCTACAAAAGAAGTATTTAAACACGGCAGAATGACAGTTCAGTGGGTTCAAATGTGAACCCACATCACTTATTTATTGCCCTGAGATAAATCACAAATCCTTCAGCAAGTCAGGTTCTAGTAAGAGTCCCACATTTACCAAATTACATGCTTGAAGCATCCAGAATACATGGTCTGCTATTTATAAAACACACAGCATCTAAAAAGTGGTTCTTTGCCAGCAATAAAAATAATAAATCACTGTGCTCTACCAGTTTGCCTCAGGTACCATCTCTTTGTCTCCTGTCATAGAGACTCATAATGTCTTAGCCAAATAACATCTAAAAGTAAGACAAAAATATTTCAGTTAAGGTCTTAATTCTAAGATTTCCTGTTAAAAATTAAGAGAAGCTAAATGAAGACTGACTAGAGAATAAGGACTTTGCATAACTGAAGTTCAGAATAAGGATTTCACACAAAAGAATTCCCTGTGAGATTTCATATAAACTGTACATCATCTCTCAGGGTGGAAAATAAAGCTACATATTGTGTCTAGATTAGAACACAGCTCTAAGGTGTTGAGTCTATTGCCAAATGCCTTCAAATCTGAGCTAACAGAAAAACAGAGGAATCATTTAACGAGAAATTTAGAAGCTGCTACTTCACAGAGCAGTTTATGTCTTTCCTATTTCCTTTAAACAGAATTTTTTCCACAGTCCTTCTTTTATAAACCTAAGAAACATTCTCAAGCAGGTCCGTCATTGCATTTACTTGGAAACCAGTGTTTTAAGACAATAATGGGAAGACAGTAAGGGTAATAAAGTTTTCATGTAACTATAATGGTAAATTTTGAGGTAAAAATTGTTTATTTGAAAAATACACAGTCCATTCCTTATTTTTAATGAACCCCAGAGTAAAAGTAGCTTTATCCTTCTCTGCTTCAGTATCATATTGACAGCTGATGCAAGCACCTCTCTGTGTCTGTTTTGTGTAATAATTGTCACAGGGACTAATCACTTTTGAATCTAAATACGGGGGTTTGCATAGCATTAATAGGAATGGTTCTTGTCTAAGTTATTTCAAACACAGACTTGACTGTGGAAGGTTTAACACCTCTGTGATGTGCTAGCAAAATTCTAGGACACTTCTGTATCTGTCATGCTGCAAGTTACTAAATTTCATCTCAGTTTTCTGTGGAACTTCTCCAACTTCAGCTGAAAGTTATTCTGAAGAACACTCGTTTGGCTTAAAAAAACGTACTCAGTGGCACTTACATTTGCATCAGTTAACATTCTCAGTGTGCTGCATGCC
Organism: Corapipo altera; assembly: GCF_003945725.1. Taxonomy (NCBI): domain Eukaryota; kingdom Metazoa; phylum Chordata; class Aves; order Passeriformes; family Pipridae; genus Corapipo; species Corapipo altera. The sequence continues at coordinate 5,154,453 of NW_020884886.1, forward strand.
ATTCCTAAAATACCACAAATGAATAAATTCATGGGAGAATCTTGGGGATTTTTGAGACCTAAATTTTAGATCGTCTTCTACACTGTGAAATGCAGACCTTTCAAATTAGCCACCCTAGGGTGGGGACAGTTAAATGCTTGGCAACTGGGGGCTCAAAATTCCTTGAAGAAGGATTTAGATTGTCACTGTGGTAGATATCTCTGAAAGAGAGAGCAATTTAAGATGCATTTCTTGTTAGTATCCTAATGTTCTCAGAGATTCACAACACTAAGCTCTTCTTTCAAATGCCTGGAAACCATCAAGTAGTTTCAAACAAAGCAGGAGCTGACAGTAGTCCGGCACTGGGATTACTCACCAGGAGTGTGGGAGCAGAATGCTGCAATGTCAGTCGAGCATGGGGAATTGCTCACTCATTTCTTTCAGAGGTTTTCCACTCCAACCAGAACACAAGCTCAGGACTCACCAGAAAGGCAGAGATGCAACAATGACTCCTGCAGAGTACCTTCCCCTCCTTTAAAATGCTGATGTCTCACAGGTCTACACCTACACCTTCTACACTTGCCCATTGCAAGCCAGTTAGTCCTTCTTCATTATCGTAAATGCAAATAATCCAGCTAGACCTCCTTCACCATCACAAATGGAAATAATATATTTTTTTCATGTGCCCCTTTCCCCTTCCTGGCATCTGCCCTCCCCACCAGTTTGGAAAGTACTGATTCAGTGAGTAGAACATTTGTTGGCACAGAGGCAGGAAGCCAGCCCTCACACCTCCAAGTGATTATCTGAGTGAAAGAAATAAACTCATGTGAATTTTCATTTCTTGTTCTAGGTAAATACATTGCTAATTATTTCATGCCTGAGCACATCTGTTGGCTGGAGATTTCCAGGTAAAGTAGGTGAAAATTTTGTAAACCTTGGCAGAGCTAAGGCCTTAATCACCTGCCAAGTATCTCAATGCTGTGAAGACTTTGCTGGCTAGAACAGTACACCAACAGCTTTCCCAGAGGAAAGCTGATGCAGAAGTTTTAGACACCTGCTGGGTTAGGCACAGATTTTGTTCATGACAGTGGGTGTCTGCAAAATTAACTAGCTCCCCTGTCAATCTGGCTCCCAACATCTCAATCAAGTACTTACAAATGAGACAGTAGGACACTGCTTTTGCAATTGGTGTACATGAAAGTTTCATTTAAATACTCACTTAAAGTTTCATTTAAAGCTTCATTTAAATACTCAAACATAACTAAGGAATGTTATTGTTATACCTTTTCCCTGAAGATCCACATGATCATTCTTCATCTGCATAATCTTCCTGCATTTCCCCAGTGACTGATGCAGGAGCTGTCCATACCAGAGTAGCACTCCTTGGAGCTGGGTAGACTTGTTTGGCAGTGATTGAGAAGTTTGGAATAAGAAAAAAAGACTGTCAGCATTACAATACTCATGATATGTTCTGTCTTCAGAACTTTTCCCCCAAAAGTCTTTCAGTGAACGATGCAATTAAAATTTTGGAATCACAGGCATGGTGATTGAATGCTCAACTTCTCATTTTCTCTGGCAGTTACTCAACTCCTTTGTTCAATTATGGCAGGAACAAAATGAATTACAAGTGAAATAAATTTACCTCCAGAGCATTTCCGTTTTATCAATATATGCTTCAGGTTCTGAGGACACATGAACACCATTGTATCTTTCACGGACAGGATTTCAAATTATTATTTTCTTCTGAAAACTGAGGAGTATCTAACTATACCCAAAGAAGCACAAAAGAAAGTAGCCTTGAACACAGTGTTCCTATCTCTCAAATATAAAAATTCAGAAAGAGCAACTGAATAGTGTTTACAGCACTGCAAAAATTTTGGGTATTATCTTTACACTTCTAAGAATTACTTTTGTGATATGACTCATACTCACTGGTCTTTCTCATTGTTTTGAAAATAGTTTAAATTAACTTCTCTTTTACAAAATAAGTCCAATATCACAATCATTTTCACGAGTTGGTAGTTTATTCCAGTAGCATCATCTGTAACTTTTTTCAGAATTTGTAGGAATTATATTTGTGTACAATTAAGTGTGCAGGCACAGAAGCTGGCATTGAAACCTTACTATAAATTCTGTTGAAAATGGTTTGAAATTAATTAGACATAGTCAAACATCACAAGATAACAGTTTTAGGTTCTTTGTTGAACAGAAAGGTGGCATTTCTATGCATGTGAGAGACTGAAATGTTAATGGTTAATGAATCAAACAATCAGCCACTTGCAAAAGCAGCAGAGTGCTTTGCTGACGCCAGATTTGCACCCCCCCAGCTAGAGAGAAGGAAGAGGAGAGTTTCTGGATGCATGGTGGCAAAACCTCTGATCTGCCTAAAACCAGACCAGGTGCAGAGAGGGTGAGCACTCATCATCAGAGGATGACCTTGACAAACCAACCTTTGTTTAGCAACAAGCTGGGTTTTGAGCCATTTGCCGCCTGATCTGTGGTTTCATGTGCTAAAGCTTTTGGTCTTCTAGGATGGAGATATTTGCCCATCACTTCCCTTTTTAAGTGCCTTAAGCTCTGCACCTTCTCCTCAAGTTATTATTTCCATCTCTTCTTTCTACCAGCCATTCTGCCTTTGCACCATTTCTGTCATCATCTTTAATTTGTGAAGAAGGACCTTGGTATCCTGGTGGACAAAAAGCTGCCCATGAGCCAGAAGTATGTCCTTGTGGCCAAGAAGGTCAATGGGTCCACTTGAAGTAAGATAAAATGCAGGGACCCCCGAAATGCTAGGCGTTGGAAGGAGTTCTGAAAAATTTATTCCAAAGTCGAGAACACTAGACTTACAAGAGAAAACTTCTAGCTGCACTGCAAAAAGCACTGACTCAGAAAGACATACCTCCTGTTCTCTTCTCTGCCCCCCACCCAGGCAGGCCTGTAAAATCTGTTTCTCTCTCCTCATACCAGAAAGAGAGAGCCTGCAACCTTTCTCTGGAATGCAGAAGGAAAAAAATAAATCCAACTATCTTGGAGAAAGGTACTTCTTAGGCAGGAAATACTTCCTAAGTGAAACAAGCCCTTATCTCCTCATTACAAATCTTCCAGAAGGGTATCCGCAATTACAGTCTGTTAGGAAAAGTGTTGCCAGCAGCTCAAGAGAGGTGATCCTGCCCCTCTACTCAGCCCTGGTAGGGTGTATCTGGAGTGCTGTGTCTAGTTCTGGGCTCCTCAATAAAAGAGAGACATGGAGTTCCTGGAGTGGGTCCAGTAGAGGACTACAAAGATGATTAGAGGACAGGAATAACTATCTTATGATGAAAGGCTGAGGAATTTGGGTCTGTTCAGCCTCAAGAAGAGACAATTGAGAGGGAATCTCATTAATGTCTATAAGTATAAAGGGAGAGTGCCAAGAGAATGGAGACAGGCTTTTCTTGGTGGTGCCAAGCAATAGGACAAGAGGCAATGGACAGAAACTGATGCACAGGAAGTTACACCTGAATATGAGGAAGAACTTCTTTACTGTGCAGATGACTGAACACAAGAACAGATTGCCCAGAGTGGTTGTGGAGTCTCCCTCACTGGAGATATCCACGAACCATCTGGATGCAATCCTGTGGTATGTGCTCTAGGATGGCCTTGCTTGAGCAGGGAGGTTAGACCAGATGACCCACTGTGGTGCCCTCCAGCCTAACCCATTCTGTGATTCTGTGATTTCTCCACTTCTGTGGACAGCATTAGGTTGTTTTCAGTCTTGACTCCATCTTGTGAGTTGTCTCATTTCTTTTCTTGTTCTCTTTTTGCCTCAGTGGATAAAGGATCTCTTGATGCTCATCTGAATTTCCTGGAAAATTTTATATGAGCTATTTGTTATTATTATTATTATTATTTTGCTTTTAATGGTTGTTGAGGTAGCCCATTACTTCCTGATCCCAAATACTTTCTTTGCTAACCAGCAAATTCCCCTTTGTTTTCTGGGTCACTATCATTTTAATTATTTTAATGTTTAGCAATTATTCATTTGTCTTAGGTCTTCCTATGGGAATATTAAAGCAAACAGCATTATGGAAGTTTCTGGGCTGAAGATGAAACCTTAAGTAATGTGTCATATCGAAAGAGTGCTGAAAAAGCTTACACAGGAAGCAATAGGTTTTCAATGGAAATTCTACCACAGTACATTTCTTAAACCATAGAAAAAGACAGAAGAGATGGACATAAAATTTTTAGACAAAATTTTGTCTATAAATCTGGATTTGAAATTTCAGTGTGGCCTGCATGTCAGCTGGTTTAGAGGCTGTATTCCTAATAAGGTTGAACAGGTTACATAGATATTTTGATTAAATTTTGAAAAAATTATGTATGACATGTACTTTCTTTGTATTCGTGATATGTCTTAGCAGCCTCTACATCATCTATACATATATTGAATTATTTCAATATATTTTGTTCTGTGTTAGTCCTTAATAGTTTTTCTTTGTCATAAATACCGCGTTGTCTATATTGAAGAAGTAAACCCAAGGGAATCTCATACCAAGGTGCTGCACCTCAACTGGGGAGACCTCCTGTATCAACACAGGCTGGGAGATGAACAGATCAAAAGCAGCCCTGCCAAGAAGGACTTGGGGTTGCAGGAGGATGAGAGGTTGGACATGAGCTGACAATGTGCACTCATAGCCCAGAAAGCCAAACATTCTGAGCTGCATCAAAAGTAGGGTGGCCAGCAGGTTGAGAGAGGTGACTACCTCTCTACTCTGCTTTCATGAGACCCCACCTAGAGTACTGAGTCCAGCTATGGGGTCCCCAGAACATTGGGGTTGAGCTCTTGGAGTAAGTCTAGAGGAGGGTCACAAAGATTATCAGAGGGCTGGAGCACCTTTCCTATGAATTCAAGCAGAGAGAGTTGGGACTGTTCAGCCTGGAGAAGAGAAGGCTCCAGGGAGACCTTATAGCAACCTGCCAGTACCTACACGGGGCCTCCAAGAGAGCTAGAGATATTTTTCACAAGGGTATGTGGTGATAAGACAGGAAGGAATGGCTTTAAATTAAAAGAGAGGAGATTTAGATTAGATATTAGGAATAAATTCTTTACTGTGAGGGTGGTGAGGCACTGGCACAGGTTTTCCAGAGAAGTTGCAAATGCTCCATCTCTGGAAGGCCTCAAAGCCTGGTTGGATGGAGCTCTGAGCAACCTGATCTAGTGGAAGGTGTCCCTACCCTTAGCAGGTGGGTTGGAACTAGATGATCTTTAAGGTCCCTTCCAACGCAAAATGTTCTATGACCTATGATTCTGTGATTCTATAAGAATTATGCAAACCTTTTTTAAATGTAAAGAAATAAGTAACATTCTCATTCATTATTAATGATTTCAAAACTAGACAGATTATTTCTGAATCAATAGATGTGTTTGCAATAAAAAGATGATCACTTGGGAGTTCTGTACCTCATTCTACTAAACAGGCTTAAATTAAATTGGAATTAATAGTCAAAATCTGTATGCTAATAATGTCAATTACAACATCATAGTGCTTCACAACTGTGAAAGATATTTAAAATGTCCACTATTCGTTATTTATTCCATGCAATTTATGAAGGCCATATCCTAATGCTTAGATAAATGCTTAGTCTTACTTACATAAACATACTATCAATACAGCTTTAATGAAGTAAGTATATAAATACCACATTAAAACTGTCTAATACAGAAATCATATTGCTTTTTTCAACTAATGAATGCAGATATAGAAACAGAAGACATGTATAATGATATAATCTAAATTTTTAAAAGGAAGCATTTAGATCAATGTTTTATATTATTACAGTCATACTACCAGGACAAGACTTTACAGCATGTTCTTTCCTTTTTTTAAGAGTATTCACTCATTTTCAAAGGGTTGAGTCTTTAAATGTATGAAAGACATTCAAAATATGTTTTACAAATCTACAGCTGACATTCCGATCCTCTTCCATCTACAGTCTTTATAATCTTAAAAAAAAAAAAAAAAAAAAAAAAACCACAACCAACCAGCCAACCAAAAAGTTCTTTTTTATGTTTTTAAAGTAAATTGCAAACTGGTCATTTTATGCTCTTACTGCTGGATTATGGCACACAAAAGGCCAAGAAATGTCTTGCATATGTCAAGAAGCTCTTTCCTGGATTCTCTGAAATAGCAAGAATATAGTGCCATCTATAGACAGAATTTAATATTGAAAAGTTATAGGAAAAAAATTATAGGCTCCGCAAACCAGTCATATCAAACAAAGCTAAGATCATTCTACACTATAAAAATTAATAGAGAAGTGCCTCAGATCTGCTCATTTTTTCCAGTTTTTCTAGGAAACATTTTAGCAAAAGTGAAGATTTTAACCTATAACAAAGCAATTTAATTTTCCTTTAAGTAATCCTGTGAACTCACTTTAGCACACCCTTGTTTAAAGTAACCAAGCAGTGGTTACACCACTGCTGAGTCATTTTACTTTTTATTGTTTCACTTCTCATTTGAGCTGCCTTCCATAGTTATCGTAATGACTATTACTACTTGCAAATCTAATCTTGCAAAGCTTAAGCACCTAAATCTCTCTAATTATATGAATAAGCCAATTAACTTCAAAAGTTATTCACATGTTTTGTCTTGCAGGAACATGCTCATAGATCCTAAAATTGTCTGTTGTAAGCATGTTGTTTCCTTTAGCTGTAAAGGTTGTCTACTGGTTTTGCATGAGACTTAAAATTATATACATTTACTGTAATGATAGTATTGCAAAATAAATAAAAAGTATGTTGGTATCCAAAATCCACTTAAGTACCTGATGAGAATTAGAAAATTACCAGCAGAGTGGTACTTCGTAAATGGTATTAAATACCCTAGTCTGTAATTTAGGTGGTGTAAATGTATGCATAAATCTGTCTTCTCTTAGCTTTCATCTCTATAAAAAAAAAAAAGGTTTGTACATCTAATCCATTTTTCCAAGAAACACCTTTTTATTTAAGTTAGGTTTCAAATCAAAAGCAATGCAATCGTGCCAGAAATAAAAGTGGGATACAATTTATTGAAGTTATACAGAAGAAAAAATGTTGCTGTTGTTGACCATAAAGGATTGATATTCTCATTATTGTCAAAGGACCAACCCCCACTCCAAGCCCCTTTGGGCAACCTCCTTTCATTAAATCTCTGTTTCTATCTTGTGGGTGAAGAGGAGTGTGAGACTAGAAACACCTGGCAGAGGATTCTGTGTTCATGTAGGAGATGTGCAGAGCAGCAACAGGGCAAACAGGAACACGAGGTGTTCTGTGGTGTTTGCAAAGTGATACCTGCAAGCTCCCTAACTGCATAAAATACATCATGTGAAAAAATTACATCACATGAAATATCTAAATGGCTTGTTTGGAGTTGAAAGATAAGGTCAGGAAACTGCATGTTGTAAGTGGAAAATTCAAATATCTAGAAGTGATTAAAAAAACAGAGACTTTCTTTTTAAGAAATTATCACATAATTGACATTATTATGCCAAAATTTTAGAGTACAACTGAATTAACTTTGACGCCTTCAAAGGTCATGCCTGTATATTATATTATTGCATTCAATTTCGTAGCTGATGTCTTAGCAGCATTTCAATACTGCATTGAATACACACATCCACACACATACTGATATAAATATATATAAAATGTCAGGAATAAAATTGCTTTAAAATGTCTACATTTTTGCTGCTATTAAAAACATGAGTATGATAGTAAAATATGAAGCATTATAGTACACATTTAAATTCTTCTGTAGAGGCAAAACAACTTCATGAGGAGTTTTCTTTCTGTCCAACTCAGCACAATTGCAACTGCGGTAAAGAGTTTCTAGAAGGAATTAAGTTCCTTGAAATTGTTTGACTGTGAGGCTTATATATTCTCTCTCTCCTTCCATTTCTTCCCAGTGCATAGACAAATTTCCTTCTTTACTAACCTATTCAAAAGGCAGATTTGTCTATAAAAGTACTAAGCTTTGAATTTTCTTCATCTCATGCTAGTCAAAGAAAATGTCACAGTGTCTCCTCAGATGTTAGCAAAGGTACATGTGGCAGAGTCATACATCTATTGTGACAAAGCTCTGCAAGTTGAAGATTAGCAAAGAAGGATGAATGAACAAGTGACTGCAGGTGAAGTTAAAGGTAGTACCATAAAGAAACAGAATCTCCTGAGAATCTGATTATTTCATTTATTATTTTGTCCTAAGTTTTTATGATGTTCACCTGTATCTACAGCTTCTTTTAGGTAAACTCTTAAGCAACTTTTGTTTGCCATCTGCTTCAGAAAATAGAGATGGTGCATTTGAAATGGATAGACCTAGGTGGAATCTGGGGCAGCCTGATGAGAAAATTAAAACAATGGACAGTACTTGATATACTTACTGCTGCTAGGTAAAGAAATTTCTGTTTTGTCCCTCAGTTAACAGCTCTGTTTTAAGAAAAATTTAGAGAAAATGGCAGAAGCCCTAGAGTTTTTACAACCTTTCTACTACGTGGATGGTGTAAAAAATAATTCAATACATTTCGTTTGCCTCTCCTTTATTCAAGCCTGGGAGATTCTCAAATAAAGAATATTTGTCAAAGAACTGTCATATATTTTCAACAGACCTGAAAATCTGAAACCAATGTAAGTAACTTCCATCCCTTTATTTTTCATGTACAGCATTGATTCGCAGTGAGTATACTGCTCACTAATGTCTACTTTAATTTCCTTTCAAATGGAAAATGATAAATATATAACTTTTCAGTATGATTTTGCTAAACAAAAAAACATTTTTACTTTAAGAATTTATTTAGAAGGAAACAAATTATCAAATTACACAGACACGGGATCCAGAAGAAAAGATAGAATGTGGTGCTTATCAGTTTTTAGATGACTCAATCAACTAAAATCACAGTTTGACTTAAAGCTGCTTTATAAAGACCAAAATCAAGGAACTGAAGGCCATGTTCAGCACTTGCTGAGGCTAACGAGACATTGGGCATGGGATCAGGCCACAAAATGTCACATGTTTTTATGTACAGTTCTAAGATAAAAATCTCATATTTTGGAGGCCTTTTCTACGATCACAGCCACTTGGAACACTATGAATAGCAGGAAAGCCAAGATTAACACAAAAAGAGGACACGTCAAATGAACCAGCTTCTTGATGAGAGTTATGAAAAAAATTCAGAAAAACAAAACAGTAAAAAATTTTCAATTGAATTTATATCTTTATATTTTTTTAACAGAAGTTGTTACAAACAGACCAAAAAACACCTTATTGGCAATTGGGTCATCAAACATAAACACGAAGATAATCCAGAAAAAATTCAGTAGGATATACCTACAATAAATATGATCATGGAACAAAGACTTTCTTCCAGTACCATTGAATTACATTAATTAGGTTTGAATATTTCCCCATAAATTACTTGCATACCAGTAGAGCCAAAGCTCATGCCATCCTAAATAATATGCTTTATAGAATATCTGTTGCCCTATAAAACCAATTTCAGATCTATGTGGATATATATACATATATAAGTAATAGTACTAAATGAGGAGATAAAATAATTTGATGAAGATATTAAAAAAAAAGCTAGGAAAAATATTCAGTGAAGAAATTAAATATAACCAAATAGTGTTTTAGAGGAAATGGCTTTTTTTTCTAAAGGAAAAAATGAACCAATATTGAAAGGCTGAGATATTTCCCTGCTGTGGTCTGGAGTCCTTGCAATATAAGTGTATTGACTCCTGCGCTGTTTTGAATTTGTATGAGGCCATTTATACCATTTATGAAATCTCATATATTACTGTGAAGCACATAATGTGGTTATGTAAAATGTGTTTTAGTTGCCAAGGAAAATAGAGAGGAAAAAAAAACCTTGGTGTCTTTGAGAGATTTTAGTATGCACTGAGCTTTAGAGGATGAATATGAAGCCAAAGCCAATGTGAATGCTTTGGGTTTGCCCTGAGGCCTAGAAAGAACTTTTTTCTTTATGTACTCTGCCTTCAATTGGAGATAGATGTTTATAGAATATTGAGAAGCTATACCTAAAAAAAAAGAAAAAATCATCAACTACAGTCTTGTCCAACTTCAAAAATCAGACTGTTTCTACTGTCTACCTATAAAAACTTTGGTTCCTTCTTACTAGAAAGTAACAACATTGATAGAAAGAATAGTGTAATGTGGAACAGTGTGCTATCAGGTCATCCTTTCCCGTGGAAAGGGTTTCAGTCAGTCCTCTACAGCAAATGCTGTAGACTTTTTCTCAATATGAAAGTATCCTACTTTCAAGGTCTATAAAACCATGTAAAGGGAAGTTAGAATTTGAAAATGCAAAGAGATGGAAGGAGACTAAGGATTATTCTGTTCCTCTTGAGTGAAAGAACTTTGCTGGAGTTGCAGCAAGGAAAGTAAATCTGTCTGGAAGTTCTATATTATCTAGAGGTAAATTGGATGTTAACTGGGTCAAACTCCACAGAGCTGTAATTCTACTGTAGGAGAATTCAGGACAGTGTGTCAGCGACTCTGAAAGACTGAATCACCCATACCAGAGAACAGCAGCTTACCTATGGGGTGTGAGAAATGAGATCCTGCAAGAAATTTCCTGATCAGCCCATTTGAACATAAAAACAATGGAGAATCTAACCAATTTGCAATCTAAATAATTAAAATACTTTCTGGTGTTGTAGAACTCTGAGAAGGAAACCACCTACAGGAATGCTAATAATTACTGATGCTGCTCATAAAAATACAGATAGAGTAGCAATTATTTTCTCAGTTTAAATATGAGGAAAATAGTCCATGTGATGACTAGTAGTAGGAGAGGACTTTTTTTCTTCTCATACCAAGACAGAAGATAAAATATTAATAATTGCCAGATAATATGTTATACTCAGCAGATTATTGAAGTGAGTGGAAATAACTATTATTCTGCTTTTACTATATAGGAGTATTGCATAACTTATAATAGAATTGTTTTGATGTGGCATTGCCAACATTAAGCCTCTCAAAGATTGCCTCCAATTTTCTCTTAGAATCATAGAATATCACAGAATATTTCATGCTGGTAGAGGTCCAAAAGGATCGTTGAGTCCCTACACTTCTGAGGACAACTTAAAACTAAACCATGTAACCAAGAGCATTCTCAAGATATCCTTGAACTCTGACAGGCTTGGTTCTTCTTCCTAATACACCACAAAATGGTTTATGTTTTAAAGATCAGTGTTGTTCTGGACAGTGAATACCACTACTCTTTAGCAGGGCACAGTCTACATAACTGGCAGGGCCAAGCCCAGGGCCAATGGAAAGTCCTCATCCAAGTTAAGTTGTGTTAATGGTCCACTGGCTTTGGCTGCTGAACTCAGTTCTACTGATTGAGAGTGATCCTACCAAAGATAATCTCTTGTACAGCAATGTTATCAAACCAAAAAGGATTCATAGATCAAGTACTTTGGAGAAGTCACTTCATGAGGAAAAAAGATTTAGGAGGACTCAAGTAGCTGTAATGTCTTTTGTTATCACAAGGCAGTTGTTGGGTTTTTTTCACAATAGAGAAGACTTCTTAGGAAAATGGACTCGATAAAGCATTTAGGGTCAAGTCAAAAGATGAATAATCTGTTTGCAACTCATACAATTACTGTTTGGAAGTTATCATCAAGTTCAAGACTGTGAATTAAACGGAGAAAGAGGGATGTTCTTTAAATGATTATACCAAGTTTAGAAGTCCCAGTATCTGTATCAAATGACTTACCAATTTCTAATGTATTACAGAATCACAGAATATGCTGAGTTGGAAGGCATCCACATCGAGTCCAATCCTTAGCCTGGCAAAGGACCAAGAATCACACCATGTGCCTTAGAGTATCATCCAGATGCTTCTTGAACTTTGTCAGGCTTGGCACTGTGTCCACTTCCCTGGGGAGACCGTTCCAGTGCCCAAATACCCTCTGGGGGAAGAGCCTTTTTCTAATATCTAACCTAAACCTCCCCTGAAACAAGTTCAGGCCATTTCCTAGGGTTCTGTCACTGGTAACCAAGAGAAGAGATCTATGTCCGTTCCTGTTCTTCCCCTCACAAGGAAGTTGTAGACTGCTATGAGGTCTCCCCTCAGTCTCCTCCAGGCTGAACAGACCAAGTGACCTCAGCCATTTCTCATACAGCTTCCCCTCAAGGCCCTTCTCCATCTCTATTGCCCTTCTTTGGACACTCTCTAAGAGCTTAATATCTTTTTTGTATTGTGGTGCCCAAAGCTGCCACAATATTCAAGGTGAGGCTGCACCACTGTGGGGGAAGAGTGGGACAATCCCCTCCCTCAACCGGCTGGCAATGCTTTGCCTGATGCCCCCCAGGACATGGTTGGCACTCCTGGCTGCCAGGGCACTGCTGACTCATATTCAACTTCCCATCGACCAGGACCCCCAGGTCCCTTTCCATGGCACTGCTTCCCAGCATCTCATTCCCCAGTCTGTACATACCTCTGCGGTTGCCCCATCCCAGGTGCAGAATCCAACACTTTCCCTTGTTGAACTTCCTATGGTTGGTGATTGCTCAGTCCTCTGATTTGTTGAGGTCTCTCAGTGGGGCCTCCCTGCCCTTGAGGTGTTGTTGTTAATGTTGGAACGGCCAAAACAGCAGAGATATCAGATGTAGTGCAGGTGTAAGGTGATCAGGAAGCTGTTTATTGCTCTCAAGTGTTTCTTTTATACTCTTTGTGCACTATCATGCCACAACACAATTGTTCAAAAGTCTCAAGCATAAAACACTGTATATACTTCAATTGGTAATACAGAAGACACTGCACACACTCTTATTGGTGACACTGAAGACGCTGTGCATGCTGTAACATGCTATTGGTGACACTATACACATTTTGATTGGTGACCTTTGATCTGGGCTGCATTATGTTTGTTCCGTTCGGCATTACAGTAAATATTTCCTAAAAGTTGTTTAAATTCCTCATCACTAATTGCCACACTGATGACAGGTTCTCTGTCAACCCCGACATTGAGGGAGTCAACAGAATAAAAATAAACATGTTAAAGCTTTCTAAGTACTGATAACCAAACCCATATTTTTAATTTATATACTAACAATGTGCATTATTAAAAATACTGAGAGCTGAAGTCATCTCAAAAACCAACCAAAGGCAGTACTGCTCTCTATTTCTGAAATTAGTTTTATTTAGAGTATCTATGCAATCATTTAGGTATCTGCAATGACAGTGAAATACAGGCATTTAGGCTGTATCCACTATTGGTGCATCCATATAAAATGGAATTTACCATGTATTCCAATGAACCTAACCTATGTATCTACCTGAGGGAAGGCAGGGACACCCCCTTTTGCATCTCAGATACAGGATGAATTCTTGATGCAGCAGAACCAATGCAATTTCCCCTTCCTCTCTTCTCAGCAGTATCTTAGCTACTTTGTCCCTCTCTGTAGTGGTCTAGGCACTCAGCTCTTTTGTTTATGACTGCAAGAATTCTTGGTTGTCTAACTTCACACTAGTAAAATTTCCTTGTCCGGTTTATATATATTTTCAATGTGCCTAAGGAATTTGATGAAGGACAGACAGCAAAAGAGGCCAGACCACCAGTCACTGTAAACTGGATAGCTCTGTGGATTTGAGCAAATTAAGACCAAATTGTACTGATTCACAGAATATGTTTTCCATGCTGGGACACTGCACTTTGAAACTCTGTTGCGGCTGCATAGATTTTTTGGATGCCTGTTTAAAAAGCAGACATTTCTATTTGGTGTGCATATTCATTTCAATATGTACTTGAAGCCAAAGTGATCATATGGATCCACAAATACAATGCCTGGAGCCATTCATGTCCGCTCAAAAATACTACTGGGTTAACCAGAGGTGGAACCTATAATTTAGCTGTCAGATTTTGTTAATGGATCCATAAAATAAAAATTACAGGCTGCCATCATCTTCTGTTAGGAAACTTGCCATTGAGATATTCTGAGGTCTCTTAAATAAAAACTGAGTGAGAAAAATGCTTTTAATATGGTGGTGCTTTGGGGTAGATAGATTTCTTCCCAAATACTCTACGCTGCTCTCAAAGGGCAAATGTATGTGTTAACATCCTGTCTCCAAAGGACATGTGTAAATTTGGGAGGGGGTAAAAAATGATAGTTAAACACAGACACAACTTACATAGGTATCTTATTTATTCTTCATCATGAAGAATCTTGACATGAAACTTGAAAGCACAATTTCTTGAAAATGTGCTGCAATCTGGCTCTGGTTGTGGTCTGACGGAGGGAGGCACTTGGTAAATCACAGAGGCAGTGTATGGAAAAGATAACCAAAATTCTTCCTATACTTGAAAATCTAGCAAGATGTGCTTTACACCAAGCCAAGTATTTCCTAAGAAACACTGTTGGGTTGCAGCAGCACAGTCCAAAACTGGGCCCAGCACCAGGACCTTCTGCCCTGCTGCATATATCATTCCTGGGCGGAGCAAGAGAAGTTTCCTCCTATAGTACAGGAGTTCATGGGCTTCCTTCCTTCTGCTTCTTGATAAAAGAAAGATAGGGACATTCTGTTTATATAGAAATATTAGGTATATTTACACAAATATTTACATTACAGCTATCCATAACTCTACTTAAAAATTCTCTTCAGTGTGACACTAGGAACATTATATTGTCTCTGAATGTGGTAATTTTTTTTTTTCCAAACTTAATTGAAGAGGAGAGAGGGAAATTAACCCCATGCAGGTCAATTCTGTCAAGTGCTAAAGAGCAGTTAATAGTTGAAACTCCGGTCTTTGTCAATAGACCCTTCTGTGTGGTCTCATAGGTAAGATACAGGGTTTGGAGGGGCTTGCAGAGTTCTGAACATAGAAAGAACATGGGCACTGTGATGGAATAAATTCCTATAGTCTGTAAAGCCTATAGCAGCAATCTCATCTTTATTCAGTCTGAGTTTGAGGGAAAGAATATTCTTCAATCCATTTTTATTTCTACCAACCAAGGGTTTCTTCCAAGTTTCAGAATCAAATAAAAGATCCCACATGGGATGAGTGGTACAATGACCTCTCTGCAGATGCAAATAACCTCCTCAAAGCTACATCAGTCAGAGGCACAGTGCCATAGCAAGTACCTTGTATTATTACATCCTTCTTTTCTCGTTCATCTTTAGACGTTCTGCTTTTTCGTTTTTCTCCTTTTCTTTTTCTTTCTTCAATTCTCAGTTCTCCTTTTTTCTCCAGCCATCTTCTATTTCTCTGTAGTTCTTATGTACCTGAGAAGCTGCATCGCTGTTCTCAGTATAACAGAGTCACAAGCAAAGTACGCTTCTGAAGCGTGCTCACCTGGGGCCATTGAGGGATATGGAAGCTTCAAATGTTACTTAGTGGTATTTAGGTATCTAAATACTTACCACAACAGAAGTCTACATGATTTATGCATACACAGATTTTTCTAGGCAGTTCACTATAACTAGTATCCAAACCACCCACAACTATGCAGCAAAACTCCACATCATTGTATAAACAAGTGCTCCGTGAAAAGCAATTTCTCTGTGAATCCTTAGGGCTTTGTGGGTTTTTGGTTATTTATTTATTTAAATGGCTTAACAAATGTACTCAGATACCACAGTGGAAAGCAAGATATACAAAGCAAAGTAGAATGCACACTGGAGAAAATAAAACAGTTTAAGATCATATTCAATTAATTAGTTATGGATCATCCTCTTCTTTCCATTTTATCTGGACTGGAATAGATGTGATCAAACAGTAGCACTCACATGGAAGAAAATTTCTTGTGAACTACAGGCAGAAGGACAGTGAACTGTTTTTTCTATTTACATTTTGGGATTTGACAACTCTGCATATACTTCTTTAAACTTTCACCCGGAGCGTCTCTGAGTTGGTCAGCTTTTCCTGATGTCTGAGGGGACCTTACAAGAGCAAAACAAGAGAGAAAACACATTTAGTATGATCTCACAAGCTTAGCAAAAGGTAGGAATGCTATACTATGCTGTTTTTTAAGTGTTTCATTTTAAAATTTGCAAGATTTCAGGTTTATGTGTCTGAGGCAAGAAGGGACAACTTCCCCTGAATTTTCTTAAAATTTTCTTAAAAGATATCCTTAGAAAACTAGTGCTGTTTATCCAAATGACAAAGTAAAACCAAATACAACCACAGAAAAATAAAGAGGTTTTCTTACAGCAATTAGGAAAAAAGTGTATTCAAATAAGCAAATTATATAGAATTTGAGAGCAGCCTTTAAGAAAAACGATTGTCACCTATTGATTCTTAATATCTTACCTCATTTTGTATCCTCTAAATGCCAACTTTGCAGTGAATAGGAGGATTTTATACCCGCTCCTGCTTTTGTGTAGGACTGCTGTGTTTTCCTCATAGCTGAATGAGCTGCACCTCATTTAACCAAAAACCCTACAATTTAAAGCCCTCATATGCTCTTTGGGCAGCAGCTGCAATCACTGCACCATATGTGGGCTTGGAACCCACAAGTTGTAAGACAGAGCGCTCTATAAATTCCAAATTACCCATACAAACAGAGAAGGAAAAGTTTTTGAGGGGAGCATAATGGAGCTACAACTTGCACTGCTCTGCTGCCTTGATGCTAACCACACATCTAAATGCATTGGTACATATGAAAATGTATAAATATGACAATATTCTGCTCTCAATTCATCCCGCTGCCAGTATAGGTGTCTAAACCTTCGCTCAAGAGTTATCAGATTCACTCATTTCTTGTTGTCTGTAGAAGTCCTGCACAGGCAAGGAGAAGACTCCCTATGGTCACGCCTGAGACCAAGATTCATGTGGTTAAGTGGGTCTAAACCAAAAAGTTCTCATGTGTGCATCAAGAGTCTTTCACAAATAAGGAAACACCAAGATGTTTCACACCTATCCTGGCCTGGAGGGTGGTGAAGTGTCTGAGTAAAGAGAGAAGTGTTTGTCTGCCTGGGGCTGTTCAGATTAGGCACCAGGAGAACACAGACAGATAAGGAATGTCATTTGAAGTCCTGAAAAAAGATGGAAACTGGTCACACAAACTCAGACTGGCAAGAATTGCATTGACAAATGAAGAAGCAGGGAGCATGTGAACGAAAATGACGGAGCAGATTTGAATTGGGCTTCTGTAGCAAGCCATCAAGCATACTCTCTAGGAGATGATTTCTGAGTCATCTACAGTCTCAAGGCCTTAGGGAAAGTAATGGTTGCTCTTAGGAAGTATTTAAAATAACCTGTCTGGTACAAACTTAACTCTCAGGCTCAAAAGAAATCTTTTTAATTGGATGCTGGAGGCTTGAGGATGTGGATGCTGTATGGATGCTGTATGGATGCTGTATGGAAGCTGTCCCCTTCCACCTGAAGTGACTCCATTGGCTTCACCAGCAGGTATATCTACAGAATAGGAGGTGACCCCAGTGGCCACTGACACCTGTAACTCCTTGCTCACTGGAGGCTGCCCTTCCTGCCCACTGTAGGCAGGAGAATGCCACCATCAGCAGCACTTCCTCACACTGTCTCAGGAGAAAGATGAGGAGAGATCTGGGGTGGTGGAGGAAGGAGAATAATCTAAACAGAAAGCCTATGATAATACCATCACCCAGGGATTTAGGATACTTTTAGTGTCCTAAACCCATGAACATGGGTCATGAATGCCATTTGTGAGGAGAGAGATAACCCAAAGGCAGGGTTTATCAATCTGAAACAAAATCTCCTTATAAATCCATGGTAATTCTTATTCCTGGTGCTTGAGCCAAAACCTTTGCCTTACTGTCTTCTTGTTTCCTTTAGCAGAGAATCAACTTGGAAGAATTATTTACTGAGCAGACACTAAAAAATTAAGTCAAGAATCACATTTCTGTTCCTAATCCTGGCATTTAATTTAATCTGTGGCTTTTGCTAAATCACAAATTCCGAGTCCCTCAGCTTTATCCATTTTTGAAACAGGAATAACACTAATTTAATGACTGTAAAGCACTTTGAAAAACAGTGAACAAAATATGGAAAATAAGCCTATTTTTTTTTCTTCCTTAGCCTTTACAGTTAAGAGAATAATTCACAATGAATAACTTATGCAGTGACATGAACTCCTTTGCCTTTGAATGTTATTCACCCACAATGTATATTTTTTTTTCCGAGTTACTTGTTATTCTACAGTGGTTAAATAATTTCCATAAATATTTATTCATTTATGGGCCATTCATGAAAAGTTTATTCAGAATATTTATTACATGAAATTTAATGGATTGGTTATTTTTGGTACATCCAGTTTCTGCCGCCTGACTAGATTCATGTAATTTATTGAATCAGGTCTTTTATGCAAATTATTTTGCTTGTACATCAATTATATTTCCTGCACATATTACTACTTATAATGGATGTTTGAGAACAACTCTCGTCATCAACTCATTCACCCAAAAAAAAATGTAATTTTAAATCACAAATGCAGATAAAGAAAATTCAATATTTTAGTTAAGGTAGAAGCATCCATTTGCATCTGATCTTGCAGTATCTTATTCTTCATGTAAAAAGAATGAATACAAAGTTAAAATATATTCTCGTCTTTTTTTTTTAATTTAAATTAAATTACCATTAACTTCTTTCACGTTAAAGTAATTTTACATGATTAAAGAGAATACTCTGTGGATTTACATTTTCCAAATGGATTAGCAATAGATCTCTTGGAATTCATCAGGTATAAGAATGAAGCTGTAAAACAGTAATTTAAGTAAATGCAGGGAATACCAAGAGGATTAAAATGAGATCTCTAATGTCGATAACATTGCAGTGTAGATTTTATTGTAACATCAAATCTTTTGAAACATTTGCAGAGAAGAAATATACTTCAGCTCTGAGACAAACCATAGAACACAGAAGTTTGAGTAAGCTATGATTTACATTTTCACTTACCTAAGGGAATCACTAATTGCTAGAAACTGTTCACTATTTAAGAGGTCTTCAAGTAAAATGGAAACATGAAAAATTCTGGGTGACAAGCAGAGCCAGTTTTAAATACAGCTTTGTACCTCTGTTTGTGTTTTCTAAAAAAACCTCACCATGTAATCATATTTCAGTGATAAAATAAATGCATTAAAATATTTTTATGTTGCAGCTCTATCTTAGTGTAAAACTTTGGAATAGCCAGCAAAGTAATTAACTGTAAGGACATTTATATTTTTAATACTCAGAGTGTTCTGTAAGAATTTCTATTTTCATTAACAAGACTTTAAAGCAAATCAAGAAATAGCAATATCTCATGGGCTATAATCTCCAGAGTATTATCTTTCTGCATAACTGCTTTTCCCATGTCAGCACAGTCCTTTGAGGACAAATTTTATTTTTGGTCAGGTGAAAATCTCAGTTAGTGTCTTTCAGGGTAATGAACAAATGGATAAGCTCTTCGGAGTTTTACTCTGAAGCATTTATGAAGTGTGCACACATTTGTATGCCTGTCAACCTAAGTATCTTTCCATCCTCTCCCTCCAAACAAGCCTTCATCCCTGTAATTGCTACGTTTGAACACACACAGAAATTCATACGCAAGCAGGGAATTTCTGCTGTGAGAAACTACCAAGTATCAGGGGGTAAAAGCTATTTTAGTCTGATATCTGCTAAAAATTTAGCTTAAAATATTTGACTGAATATATAAATTACTGCAAAAAAAAAAAATAGTTTTCCCTGATAAATTTTAGGCTCAGCTGTGTTTGGATTAGACCTGACAGTAACAGTACTGTCAAAGTTATTGGGTGCTCATTTAATTGAGTACAAAGAAAGCTCCAAACATAACCTCCCATTTCAAGTGTTCATAACTTTTATCTAATATATTATCTCAGAGTAAAATTAGTTTTCTCATCTCTACAATTAAATCTTAAACAAATCTGCATTCTGAGGCATATTTTTAAAATGAAAAAAGATAAAAGACTGTTAACAGAAAGTATGGTTATGGATAAAGATCCAAATCTAACCTGTCCCACTAATTTTAAAATAAACCAGACTTGAAAGGCATATTCTCTTTAATATTTTCTGCTGCTTTATATTCACTGACACAAGGGTACTCTTTAGCAAGATGATGTTTCCTGAGGCATAATAAGTGCTGGCAAGCTCAAAAGAAAGAATAACTACAGAGAACACATATACTGATTGTTCCAGACAATAACACGAACATGCATTGTCTAATCTTTCTGCACTCTCATCCTCCTACACAAAGCAATATGGGCTAAAAAAAATCACTAGAAAATACAGAAACAAAATCTACCACAGACATCACAATAGCTATGCATTGTCTGACTGTTTCATCCATTGGAAAACAAACCTCAGGAATTAGAGAAAGTTCCTAAATGTAACATTGATTTAACTATGAGCCTACTTAAACAGCATGTAAAGGCCACTGACTTTGAAAGCTATTGACCTGCTGCTTGTCGTGACTATGCCTATGGGTCATACATAGAGATAAATCATAAAATCACATTTTAGCACTGTGCAATGTTTTGTTTCTGTTTCAGGTACAGTTCATCAGTGCCAGATAGAAAACACTACATCATGAAATTATATCCTGGTACTATGATTAGCTTATGAGACAACTGCATCATGGTAAGGAAAAAAACATTTTCCCTGAGTTCAGTCACCTGTGTTTAAAAACAAATGTAGTAAATCCAGCTGTATCTGGACATTCCCAGAACAGCTACATGGCAGTTGTAACTAAAGCATCAGACAGTGATGGATAAATAGCCTGCTGTGGGTGATTTTGAAAAAAAAATAAAAATTGAACCGTTAAGAGAGTTTACAAGGCTCGTAAGGTTTGGGATTTTAGAAGCATAAAATCTTCCCAGCTGCACTCAGTGGAATTCCACAGCTCCTCCTGCTGCTTACAGCAATATATTATTTAACACATGCAGGGCACACGCTTTTTGAGAAAAAACAGGTTTTTACACACCAGATGCACCATTTCCTTGCATGTTTGTTTCCTCAGATTGATATGGACAACTTCTCACTAGTAAGGAATGGCAGCATTGTCAAAATGAAAAGACTTTGCAGAGAGCCTATTTGGCTGATCTCAGACTTCTCCAATACTTTCTGGTCCCCAGTACATTCAAGCTTTTTATTTTTGTCTTCAGAGTGCCTATATATGGGTACTCTGCCTATTCTTAATTACTATGTTCTACTGTATTTTCTGTGCTCCCTTTGTCTCCCCTATTTTAGGGCACCTACTTTAACCTCCTTTTTCCTTCCAGTCCCCTTGGGACTTATTGTGGGCTGAGTAAAGCTTCTGATTTACAGTCCTGGTTTGTTTTGTTGTTTTTTTTTGTTTTTTTTTTTTTTATAAACCCTCCCAAATTTGATTTTCTTACTAGTCAACTGCTTTCCTCCATTATCATATTTAATGGCAATTTTTTTTATAATTTATTTTTTTTAATTCAGTCAGTTCTCAAGTGGATGTTAGTACGTTATGAGAGACAAATTAAGCATTCAAAAATCAAAGTCCTTGATAATAAAAGCCACATACAAGTTTGGCTGTGTGCATTTAAATTCAGAACTGTAGTAAGCATACTTTTGCATAAGGGCATCAGGAGACTGGCAAGAAGCACGTACTCTGCCAAGCTCTGCAGGGCACTATGTTGCAGCAGGAAACCCAGAAATAGTGATCCACAGCTTGGATAATCCACCCCAAACTGCAGGGGATTTGACTGTGGACTGTTGAGTCCATAAAGCTTGTTGATAGAAGCTGGCTTTTAAAATACCGGACACATATGAAGTCAAAGCACAAATAAGCAACCATAAGAAACAGAAAGATTGGATTCTTAGGCATGTGGTGGGAAATTAGTGGACACATCTGATTTGCTACTCAAAAGGGAAAAACAAGCAAAGAACCATTTATCGGTAGTATTTATTTCATTATTAAAAAAAAACAAAGCCAATATTTTAAAACAAGGGACTGAATCAACATCTTTTATCTATCTATCTGTCTCTCTCTCTCTGTTTCTCTATATATCTCTTTTACTGCATTGCGTTAATGCAGTATTTTAGTTAATAGCAACTAGGAGCAGATAAACACCAAAATAAGTCTGAATTGCATTTCAGTGCAGCCATGTTTGTGCCATTTCTGTAAGATCAGTTCCGGGCAATGACAGAGCAGTTTAAATCCTGGGATTTGCTTTTGGGCTGGACCTACCATTGAGAATGTCCCTGCCACCGCTGAGAATCATGAGTTAGATAGGGAGTGAACAGAAGAAGACAGAGGAAGAAAAAGTGTAGCCCTCATCCACAACCACTGACTCAAAAGAGGCTATACCTACTTGAAGAGGATGGTGAGGAAAGCAGTGGCACAGGGCCCAAAATCTGGAGATACAGACTGGCTCCCCTGTAGGTAGTAGGTGTACATCAGTGCCTTCTTTACCTTACATCACAGGGTGAAGAAAAAGTGTTTGGACTCACTGGTGGGCAAGAAAGGAGAAAAAATAGGGAATTATTCCAACAAAAGTTACAACTCACACCTCTAAAAGCCCAGGACCATCATCCAACTCCACCTTTGCTAATCTTTCCCAGATCAGGCCCCTGTCAACCCTTACCCCCCCCCCCCCCCCCCCATCTTTTGCTGAAATCTCAATCACTCTCTCACTGAGCTTTCCTTTCATGGGACTTTTTACTCATCTTGGCAATAACCAAGAATGAATTTGGATTTGTGTTTGCTTACAGCACAGAAAAGGCTTGATTCAGCTTTTATGTAACCACAGAAATGAACCACCAAACTCTGTGAGTTCCCAAGTATTACTACAGTGTGTACTGTAAGAAATCTTGGGGAGATCAGATATAAATGGCTCACGCAGTACAAACCACCTAATTGCTGAGCAACCTGAGGAGCTGGGTAAGCAGTATCCCTGGTCAGCACCTCCTCATTTCTAAGCTGAAAAGCTACTTGTGGTAAGGAACCATTCCTTTTGTTTAATTTTTGGTTTTTATCTTAAGCCCAAGCTTTCATCACCTTTTTTTCAGTCACAGCCTCTGGATTTCCAACTCTGTGGCTGTAAAACTGATATGAAACAGAATATTGGAGACAGAATAAAAAAAAAATGGGAGTCCTTGATAACCAGCATTCTCTGGAGTTATTACAGAAGCTATCTGCACTGCTTACTTTTAGTAAGAATTAATTTTTCTTTAATACACAGGAAAACTCTAGAGAAAAAGATACAGTGAACAGCCAGAATAACTGGCAACTTTGCAGTTTCTTATTGCTGGTAAACTAGGCAGATTCTGAAATCCAACAGGTTAAATCAGAGCAAGATGGTTTGTTAAGGATCAGTGATTAATGCTGGATCTTTTATCTAAATAAATGATGCATAAAAGTTAATGGACACATAGCTTCTTGACTCAAGCCTTCATGACCTTCACTGTAAGTCATACAGAGCATTTCTACATTCCCAGACTATTTTAAAGGGACAAAATCATAGAAAACTTTATGGAAAGCAAGAAGAGTTTCTCTCAAGCTCTATAATTTTATTTTTTCAGATAGGATAAAAGTCGTTGTCACCTCTTTGCTAGAGATGACAAGAGCTACTCCTGACAACAAATTGCATGTGCACTTGGGTTCTTAGAGAGAGGAACCCATGCTTCTAAGAATCTCTCGTGTCAAACTAATCATGTAAGCCTTGTCTGGGGAGTAATCAAGAATGAGGGTAGAACCTCAGAAATTGATTGGAAATTGATATTTCATCAAGTGCAATATGCCATGGTGGCTCCAGTGGAAGTTGCGCTGCTGTTAGTGATGGCAAAATTTTGTCACAACTTTGACCTAAACACACTATATGGATTTGAAGCAATTCCTGCAAAAATGCTGAATGTGGAGCGCAGTATGTCAGAGCTCAGTGGGCAGAGTCTGTGGAAATTTCTTCAATGTCAATAATTTCAGGAAGAAAACAGATACTCTGAAACATTCACTCAAACAGGCCTTTCCAGCTCATTTAAACTACAACTTCTTTTATTTCCACAAGTCAAAATATTCCTTCATTGCAAGAAATTTCTGCTGCTTTACTTGCTTTACAACACAGCTGGTGTGACCTGAGAGATGTCACAATACAGTGTTGTGCCATATTCCTGGGTTGGGCTTTTTTCTTCTTCCATGAACATGAGACAGGCAGCTCATTCCAGCGTGAAATCAGTTGACTCAGACCGCAGCTGAGAGGTCGACCACACAGACACAGAAGCTCTGCAGAATTTTTTTGTTCTGTACATCACCCTGTAAAATAATAAAGCCAAAGCCACACCATATTCCCTAATTCCCCATTATTCTTTATTTCCCACTCTTTTAGTTACAGGCAGAGATCAATGGCTTTCTATACATTCTTCAATGGCAATGTTCTCCATATACTGTAGTCTTTCAATCCACCACCCAGTCAAAAGATACAAGGGATCCATTTGCCAGCTTTTTCCATAATGAAAAGTATTCAAAATAGGAAAAAAAAAAAAGGCATTGCAAGCCAAAAAGAAACTATCACTTTAAGAATATTAATAATCTTTGAGATGCTTTGCCATTTTATGACTTGTCTAGTTTTAAACTAAGTCTCATTATTCACAGATATATTTACTAGACTTTTTTGTATGGAATATGCATAGTTCATGCTTTACAAGATTGTCAGTCACATCACTTACTTTATTCCTCATATGCAAACAAAATATTCCAAGGATGTTATTTCCTTAAAAAGTCTATAGAAGTTCCTTTAATTCATCCCTGAAAACAATAACTGAATAATAAATATGTATCTAATACAATGTATTCATTTTTTGTCATGTCCTCAAAGGACATTTGGGGGATGAAGGTTCCTATGCACTTCTAAAATAGAGTACTAAGTTTATAGTGTATAGTTTCAATATTCTTTGCTTTTATTAATATATGATAATCTAAAGTTCAAAATGCTACAAGAAAAAAGCAAACAACCTATGTGAACAAATGGTATCTACATAATTGCAAGTGCTAATCTAAATCAAAGATGAAACAGAAACATTTTCTAAATATTTGCATCAAATGCCTTTTTAGCAAGGAGAATGATCATCTGATATTATCCTCACCTATTTTGACACATTTAGTTTTTCAGATATTTTGATTATCACAGTCTTTCCTCATCTGTAGATAGCCTGCTTGACATGGATAATCACTCTGAGTGTTAACAAGCTTTTCCTGATACAAAAATCTATAATGTCAAAGAAAATAACTCTAAGGTATCCAGACCTGGTGGATTTGGAATGACAATATGATAATTTATGAACTGCTATGATAATGAAGTCATTATGGGGTCAACTTGACAGGAATTTATATGGAAAAAGGAATAGGAAAGAAAAGATATTGTTGATTTGAGCCTTCTCAAAACACTCTTCTGGAATTCACTTGTTAAAACTCCAAACTGTCCATTTTAGGAGTCACTCCAACATCTTCAGGCGACGTAAAAGCTGTCTCCCAATTACCAGAACAGTAAAAATTCTGAGCAGAATCAAACAACTGAAGCAAAACTGAAAAAAAAGTGAAGGCCCCCAAGAGTTAACAGTTGCCTGGGAGAAGCAAGCTAGGGCAGCCAGCCTGCTGGCTACATGAAACAGAGCAAGTCCACCCCCACACAGGTAGCACTTCCTTCGTTTCTTTCTTTAAACAAACAAGATAGGAAAAACGTGTTTCCGTATCTCAAGGGCTATTATTCTTGGAGACCAGGATATGAGGCAGATCTGGAGCTGTCATTTTAAAAGAGCTGATTTACAATGTTGAAAAGAAATAAGAAACGACAAGATTAAACTCAATTGCTCCACCTATTTCTACCCAAGCAAGATTTCATTAGAGATCTCTAAATTCCTCTGCAGACACTAACTCTGAGAAATCCTGAGAATTTTAGCAGGTCTGCTTCTTAGCCCAACTGTTACATCTTGCCAGATGTGCCAGATCAATATAGGCATTCACTGTCATTCAAAGAAAATCAATACAGCCCAGTATGTGAAGTGAGGAGGCAACAGAAGCAGAATCAACTGTATGTACTTTATTGGTTGAGAATCAAGGTCAGACTTCAGTCTGAAGAAGAAAAAAGGTTGCTCTCTTACATAAGGGAAAGACTTCAAAAATGTGATAAGAGGCACCTTGTACAGAATATAGAAAAGTTTCACACAAAACAGTAGGACTTTTTTTTGGCTTCTGTGGAAAAAAAAATAAATTAAGACCTAAATTGCATCAGTAGTCTTTTTGAAAGCATTTATTAAAATGGCAAGTGAGAAGTATCAAAGAAAGAGCAAAAGTATCTGTGGTATTTTATCTTTAAAAAGGAGTTACACATTTTGCAGGTAAAAATTTATGAAATTGGTGGGGGGGAAGTTAAATATTTCATTACCATAAATGTCAGACTGTCAAAAAACAATAATTAAAGAAAAGTCCTGGAACAGTAAAATTAAATACTTGTAAGGGACAATAAAGTACAACTGGAACCACCTAAGAAGCAAGAACCCAAAAGGTACCTAAATGGGAACAGAACAGCCTCCAGATTCCTGCTCTGAAAAATCCATCTTGGTGTTATATCATCCATATTGACTTCACTGTCAACTGCCATTAAACGTGAAATCTGAAAGTGATACTTCTGTTCTTTTCCCTCACTTTCCAACTATTGTTTTCTTGTTCTCATTTCCAACATGCCACAGAGAAGCACTTTTCTGGGCCAATCTTCAGTGCTAGTTCAAATTAAGGATTTTTCATTCTTTAAAAATTAACTCAGAAATCTGTGCTGACACTTTTGTCCTGACTGGATGTAGACAAGGAGTTAAGAGACAATACATCTTGATGATGATATACAAGCTTTAAGATACAATGCTCATTTGGGTGTTTAATTTGTTTTCATTCAAGACAGGGTATTTTAATTGGCAGGGTGCATTTTGATTGTCTTGTTTCCCTTGAAAGGATCTTATTTTCATGACCTTCTTTCATCTTTTCCAAAACCCATGCATTTAGATCAGCTTGGCTTGCATTTTTAAGGGTATTTCACTTGGGTTGGGTTACTCTGAACACACAGTTGGTTATAGCCTATTGAGAAATAATGTGAGTAATTTACTCCTTCTGAGTTATCATTTGCTAAAGAGAATACAAGCCTGGAAGTGTTTTAATTTGAAAACATTGTAGGTAGATGTGGAAAGGACAGTACTGTCTTTCCAAATGATGGTTGGCTCTGGGTATTGTTGTTGTGTGCTACCTACCCATATCAGTAACAATTCCATTTAGGAAAGGGTTATTCCTGCCTGTGAATGTTTTACAGGAATGGAGGGATATGAACCACAAGAGAGTTTGTGCAGTGTGTGTCAGCAAGGAAGAATGGGAATATTTTTATGGAAGTGGAACCTAATATTGTTCTCTTATGATGTGAAAAATGTAAAAACTTTCAAGACAGGATTTGTCTTGGCATTACCTTGATCTTATAACATCTATATACTACACACACAGCAGTAAGGCATTCAGCCTATACCTCCCAAAATTCCCCTTAGCATTATTTTATATTTACTCAACTTTTTATCTTTCCAGACTACCAAAAAACTTTCTACTTTCAATAATTTACTGCAAGTTCTCACCACTATTTCTTTTCCTTGGCATCACATTTCGTCGAAAATCCTCAAAAGAGAATTGCTTGTTCCTGGTGATTTATGCAATTTGACTTTCTTGAGTTATTTTATTCCTTCCTTACCCTTCCAAAAAACCCCAAAACAAACCCAAAAAAGGTTCTGTTAATATGATATTCTAATTACTTGTATGAATTACCTTGAAACACAAGGGTCACATGCAGCTGTGCTATCGAACTAGTGTAGCTACAAGGGTGACAGGGTCCTAGGCTTTATGCCCCACAGCAGACAGTGTCACCTTAGTGATGGAAAAGCAGGAGAGTAGGAAAATAAAATAAAATAAAATAAAATAAAATAAAATAAAATAAAATAAAATAAAATAAATAATAAAGGCAACAGCTTTCGTGTTTCCTAACATCTTCTCATACATCCATACCTGGTAACATAAATATTTCTCACTCTTTCAACACTAACAACTGTGGTAAAACTCTCATTGACTTCTCCATTACTTTGAATTTTTTGCTTTAATTTCCTTGTAAAGGCTACCAAAAAAAAACCAAACACAAAACCAAAATCAAAAAAACAAACAAACAACAAAAAACAACCACAACCACCTTCTCTTTAGTATTTTTGAGCAATTTCTTATTCCTATAAATATTGAATCTGTGGTCTTTCACTCAGATCTATACAAATACATAAACCTTTGGTTTAATAACTTGTACCTGGTATAATTGACTGTAGACAGCAGTTTTTGGCACTAAGTGATTGTTTTCAACAACAATCATCTCACAACATTGATAGAAAGAGGCACAGATTTATTTAGAGTTAATTTGGACGAGGATTTCTCTGTCCTTTGAACTGCCACCTGGAGGCAATTGTTCCTATGAATTAAATGGGCAACACTGGGGAAGAAGACACTTCAGATAAGGGAAAAAACTTGGAGAGGGTGAATACAAGCCATGGTTGAACCGTAAGGACATGAGTGCCCAGAAATCCTGGTTTCCCTTTATCATTTGATAGTGAGCGAAAAGGTTTTGCTGGCTTGCTCCTGTGATGCAGTGGGAGTGACCGACAGCAGAGTAGGCCCCTTAGTGAGCAGTCTTTCCTTTCCCTGACACATCTGGGAGAGGAAATGATTTACAAATCCTCCCCTACAAGGGTCTTCACCTGTAGAGTTCCCACATAGATCCTCATTGAACTTTTTGGCCTTTAATACCCAATGAGATTGATGGGACAGGGTATGAAAGAATGTGGCTTTAAGTTGCAAACATATCTTCTGCACTCAGTTGCATATTTTATTCTCAGTTTATGCAGCTGTTAACTCTTCAAATATCAGCATTTACATACACCTCTGGATGACAAACCACCAGTAGCTGGAAATGAGTGCTTATCAGGATGAAAAGTCATCTCAGACTTGCCAAAAAATGTTCATCTTCATTTCCAAGGGAGGGCAAGTCAATCTAACACATTTGTCATTACCAGGCTTGATTACAGTTATTCACGGTAGTTGATGTTGAATGTGATGAGGAACTGCAGGTTCTAGCTAAAGTACAATACATCTGCCTGCCTTTGCCATGGCTGAAACAACCACAATCAGGAATCACGAACACATTTTCTTTAGGGTTTTGTTCTAAGTTTCAAGTCCATTAGTGGACTAAGGCCCAATAGCACTAGAAGCTGAACACCAAGTTATGAAGCCAGCCAATTAGGTTCAACTAGAAATTAAATTCATGCTCATAGTCAGTCTCCAGAAGGAAATAAGATTAGTTGAGAATCTAAACATATTTGGGAAATGTTTCAAAGCCTTCTTTGTTTGGAAAACATTTTCATCATAACTGATATATACCATGTGGATAGACATGATACAAAAATTGACAAAAGTCTGTCAGACCTCTGTCTGCCACTTCCACACATGATCTTAGTTCTAGTTCCTCGTTAAAGAAACATTCTCCCACTGATTTTTACCTAACAGTTCCTTGGATAAATGGGAATAAGCATCATAATAAAAGTGCAAGATATGTAGTTTTTCATCTCTACAACATTAAACTTGCAACAACCAACACGGCCAACTTACTGATGGCACTAACTGGAAATCTTCATATGTACTTTCAGGATAAGCTTTGGTATGGAATATTTGCTCACTAAGATGGTAGCTATGTCCTCTGCCTAATGAGGAACACATCCCTACTACTCTTTCTTAAAAGTATTTTTGAGGTTTTATCCCGATGGCTTTACGTTCAACACTTAAACATGAAAACATATTTAAGACTTGTTAATATTTTCTGACAGTAAATTAAGGTGATCAACAGGGAATAACATCCTCATATCAGGTGCTAATTACCTTCTAGTCTTTAATGCCAAGAGAGGTCCTTCTAGCAGATAATTTTTTGCTCTTTTATGGATTTTGATGTTAACAAAAGGCTATGGAAAATACGCCCTCAACACCTTTTCTTGGCAACAGCAAAGACAACTGCATCGCTGGTACTTTGTTACCAATGCTATTTTAGGTCTACAATATGCAACAGGTGAAAGTGAAAATTAAAAAAAATATTTACAAAACCAAAACAAAACCAAAACCAACTAACCAAAAAAAAAAAAACACACCAGACAAAGTAGTGGTAATTGTGAACTGCTAAAATATTTACTTTGTGAGATTCCCGGTTAACTACTATCTGCCAAATCTCTGCTGATTCAGCAGTGGAAGCACTGACACTCTCAACAAAACCAACCCAACTGCATGGCAAAGAAATGCATAGAGCTGTTTTCCAACACTATACTGTTCAAACACACAACCTAGAGCTCGGACTTCACAGATACAGATGAAGGGAAATAAAGAATAGCTGCATTTGACTTTTCTCCTCATGGACATCATTCAGAACATAGCAGTGACAAAATATACTGTGGAAAAAATGTCCTTTTTTGCAACAATGGCCTAATAAAGATGTGAGGAAGAAATAAGCAGAATATTTTTCCCTGCTTGATATCTCCAACTCAATATATTCTGAGGTCACTCGGTTCCTTGTGGTACCACTCTAACACACTCCATCTGTATTACCTTGTCCTTCACAGTCTGTGTGGCAGATGGTGCAGTCCCACCTTGGGAATCTCCCGCTCAAAGCAGCAGAGGCATAACAAGATCAAAAGTCTGCATACAACACACTACAGTGTGGCTACAAGCAGCACTGAGAGAAAAGGCTGAGAAAACAATCATCCACTCTTATATTTATAGTCATTAAAACCACAAATCAGTACTTAGCTACATTATGTGAAGGGACCAATATTCATGGTGTATTCACCTTTGAGTGTTAATTACAAATATGATACATTTTCAAAAATAACCCTTTTCTCCCCCAGTCTTACTTCTAATAAAAATCATAATGGAAATGATTGGTTCAGAGTGAAAACTTTCTCATCATTAAACAATATTATACACCTTATACAGAGCAGAAATATTTTTATAAACCTTACCTATTGAATTTTTATAAATCTTTTATCCAATAGAAGCAAGCTTCAGATGTGACTCAGACATTTCTTATTTCATTGCCAAAAGCACTTGCTAAATCTTTGTCAAAGGCCCATTAATTTTAACATTAAAAGTTTATTGATTTATTGACATTGACAAACAGTGGCTACATTTTCACTTTGGGTTTAAGAGTGCAGTAATTTTCAGTATCTGTTCTCTATCATAACAGTTAGTCAGTAAAGACCTTGATCCCATCGAAATGAATAGTAAATCTTTCACTATTTAATACAGAGAAACACATTACATATATTTTGTGAGGGAAGAAAGAGAATCTGCATCTAGTCAATAGCTGCTTAAAATAAAAACAGGAAAGATATTCTAAAGCATGAATTTAATCTCTTGAGCACCACCTAATGACCAAGTTGTAAAATCACAGTAACCAAGAAATACATTGGCAACAGCATTGAAAAAGGATGAACTTTTTTGACTCAAGCTGGCCAAGAATTTCCATCAGAAGTTTGAATGGAAAGGTGCTTTTTGCTGAAATGGAAAACTCTATGAATAGTATCCATTTTGACAAAATTACTGAGGAAGTTCTCTATGAAAACAACATCTGTAAATGCTAACATTTTCTTTTTAGGCAATTTTTTTTTCGACATAACCAAAGTATTACATGACTAAAAAGCCTTATTGTTTTTATCTCTCCCCTGAAAGAGGAAAAAAACACTATTTCCTGATCAGTTGCATCTAAGTGACTTCATTCAGTATTTCCAAACCTTGCCTTGAACTAGACTTACAAATGCACAGTTTCAGGTATATTACTGCCAGCATAGCATTTTACATTTCTCATCAGTCCAAGCACATTTAAAAAAAAAAAAAATTACAAGTCTGTCCAAAAATCAAATTATTTAAGCATAGGCTAAAAAATCAGCACCTCCAAAAAGTAGTTACGAGGAAGTTAATATTAAGACTACTAGACTGCTTATACTTGGCATGTATAAATCCTTTACGTGCCTGGAAAGGTCAGTAATGAACAAAGATTAGATTAAGGATCAGGAAGGATAAGAAAAAAATGATCAAGAGAATCAAAAGGGGGAAATAAGGAAAATATGAAAGAGTAGAAAAAGATGTAAATCAGAGGGGAAAAAAAAGAAAGATGGATAGAGCAGCAAAGGCTACAATGGAAAGTCTGAGATGTTCGGAGTACAAAAAGGCCAAACTGAGGTGCAGATGGGCCATTCAACATAGCCTAAATATAGAAAGATAATCTTCCTAATAGTCTTAGAGATATTCCGAAGGGTGATTTAGTTCAGGTCAGGAATGAACATTTCTCAAGGCAATCTTTTGGTGGCATCCATTCAAGTGCGTTTCAGTTCACATTGTGGAGCACCTCAGAGCACACAAACTGCATTTCTTTTGCATGAACATATGCTGCAGTGCTTTGAAGTTAAAGGCATAGAAGCCTCTGGGTCTGATTCTGCAAGAATTATACTGGCTTGGACTCCATTTCAGTGAAGGGGTGCCAGGAAATTCAGACTTTTCAGTAGACTAGCACAGGCTCAGAAAACCCTGCAGAAACAGCATTTCACACCACTGTCATCAGGAATCACTGCTCCAGGTACAGCTGCACTCAGGGATTTGTGGTTGCAAAAAAGATGAGAGCTAACTCCTGGAAAAGTCCTCATTCTGAAAGCACCCGGATGTTTTCCAAGTCAGTATTGGTGGCAGCTCTCTAAAAAAGACACCTGTCACATCTTTGCAAAAAAATCTATGACACTCCAGGAGCAAATAGTTGCAGAGTAGCTCTGGATTGCAGCTCTTGTTTGAGCCCAGTGCATCCTGGCAGGAGGCAGCATTCCCCTCATGGCAGCCAGCTGCGATGCTGAGTAGCCTTTCCTGGCCAGGAGCTCAGCCTTATGAATGCCACTTTCACTCCAAATATTGGCAGCCATCAGCCCGGTTTTCATGCCGATGCAAAAGTTTTTATTCAGCGAGAGTGGGGTGAAACTAGGTAAAATAAGGGCTTGATTTACAATCAGTTTTTGACCCAGCTTCACCCACTGGCTGTGTGTGGCATGCAGGGCTTGCCTCAGCAGGTGTGAGCAGCCAGGAGCACTTGCATGGGTACATTTGGGGAGCAGGAGAGGCCGCCCCAAAAAGCAGGTGCTAATTGATGGGTGTTAGTGCAGACACTTGGGGCAGAATGGCTCAGTGTTCTGCTCTCCTGGCGTACAGCAAGTGGGAACAGGCAGCAGCCACCATCACGCACTTCATAAAAACACCACTCCGTCCATCACGAGGGCCCTGAGACCACAACCAGCCTGGACTGCATCGCACTGGCTGAGCTGCAGTTGGAAGTTTGCATAGCACCTGACTGTGTTATATCTGGCACACGTCCCCACAGGCAGGGCCCATCCTTCATAAACAAACCAAAAAATAATTAATGTAGACTTTTACATTTTTATATATATATATATATATATATCTTGCATCCAAGGAGAAGCGAGTGTTCGAGCTAATTCTGATTTCCCACTTCTACCTGCCCCAAAGTGTCTCCTGCCTCCTGTGAGCACACAGGGCTCTGCCATTTGCCCAGCAAACCTACTCCAGTGGGAGCGGTAGGGGATGAGTGCTGTCACCAATTCAGAGGCTTTCAGTCAGGAGCACACAGAGAGCCAGGCTGCCCCTGCAATTCTGGGGGAAGGGCAGGCTAGGAAGGCTGCACCGCTGGGTATGCCTTGCTGGGGTGCCTCGAGTCTCCCCCATACCTCCAGGAGAGAACTCCAAATCTGACCTCGGAGTGCCAGAGAGGGGCAATAACAGTGGAGGGACACATGTGAGAAGACGAACTCTTTCAAACCAAGGTTTTGTGCCAGATCTGGTTCTTTTCCTTCCTCTTCTTTCAAACATTTTCTAAATATCTGTCAAAAGGTATGGGGAAGGTTTGAGGTGACCTGCACAGAGGAGAGGGTTTGCATTCGCTTCTGAAAGTGCTGACATCCTGCAATTCAGGAAGGGAGATGTCCCACTGAGAAAACTTTTCCTCCTCATCTTCAAAGTTTTCCTGGCAGTGGGAGCCTTGCTTCCAAATATACCAAGATTGCTACTGTCCAGGATAATGCGGTTTTGGGACCACACAGAGACAAACCTCCAATGGTGCTACTGCCTCCAGGTCCTAGCTGACTCATGATGCTTCTGGACAGGTTGCACAGCTCTGCTGTGCAAGAGTTAGGGTGCCACAACAACTCCCTTTTATGTTCAGGGTCCCAGCACCACGTGGTCAAGCAGATGAGTCCCTCTGACCTTACACTGGCTGGCAGAGAGACAGCTCTGATGCCTCAAGACTCGGTTAACATAGTCATTTTCCATGGAGAAATGAGTACCGGGGAGGCTCTTAGACTCCATTAGAGTTAATATTTGAAAAAGTTCCTGAGCAGCTCAGAAGACTGAGTTTCACAGAAGAACTGCCCCTGATAGTTGGATTCCATTGGCATTAAATTTAGGTCTGCTTAGCCCTGAAAGCAGTCTCCTAAGGCATGAAAATAGAGGGAGACTAAGGGAACAAGAGAAATGTATTTATCAGAAGTTGCACTTTAGAAACAGGTGTTTGGGTATCTTGGTCAAATCTGTTGCTTAACATAGTATTTCTGTCCAAAACACTACTACAGAAAGTACATTACAAAACAGACCAGCTCTACCATTCTTACAGCATCTAATCACAAGAAAGTCATGAGTCTGTTTGTCCTTCAGGTAACTCCTTGAAGAAGAAAATGAATGTTAAGGAAAAATAAATCTATCTTTTGGCTGTGCTATTATCTTATTTAAAGTCATAGCATGAAGCATATAATGGAATAAAGCATCACACAGGTATTCTTTGATGGAACTCTCAAAGATTTATCAAACCGTTACTTCAACAAGTACAGAAAAGCTACAGGAGAACAGAAGTAAGATTTGCAGCATGATGTACGTTTTCCATGGTGGATGGCAGTTGTGTTCTTGTACATCCAGGGGTTATGCCAGGGTTTTTTTCTCCATATTTCAATTATGTTACATACAATGTCATGGTAGCAATATGAGAATCTCTTAGCAAGATAGTCACATGCCCCTTGAAGTTCAGCAACTTGTTCAGCCACCTGCTACAGTGGTGCCTTGAAAGGCTTCTAAAATTAGATACTATTTAAGGACTTTGTATGACTTTTTTCCCCCTGCATTGCAATACAAACTACACAGTAAGTAAATGAGATGGTCCTTCGTGGCTGCACTAGAAGTTTCATGCCAAAATATTACCCTTTCTGAATCTCTCTCTCTCACGCGCGCGCACACACACACACACACACACAAATTAAAAAAAAATTCCATTCAATAAGAAAAACAAGGAAGGGACACAAGGCAGTGTTCAGTTGTTAAAGAGCAGATGTGCAAAAAAGGCCAGTGTGAAAACCAAGACTAATCTCCCCATGCAACATACACTGTATTTTCAGAAGTCAAGTGCTCAGGTCTCTACACTGCCATGTGCATTAAGAGTGTTTGTAGTGTGCTGTAAAGTTAACAAGCTTAGTTAAGCAGAGGTGTGTGGTCTTTCAAAGTGTATTCCCAGGGTATAAGCTCCCCCCTCAAGAAACTCATTTATCACTGTGATGGTTTCACCTCATTTGAAGCCAAGTTATTGTCACCCTTAAAATAATGTACCTTGACAGGAAAAAATGAAATTCCTGTGAAAAGTTATACAGTCATCACACTCTGGAGTCAAAATATAGACTATCATATCAAAACACAAAGCAGATGAAAACTTTTTCTGTGGATATATTTAGGCAGTATTTGCTTGTACCACAAACTTTTTTTTCCTTTTTGTTTTCCTTCTTCTTTCATTATTTTTTTTAAAATATATGTAAATATTTAGATCATTTGAATATGTTCTGTGGTTCACTGTCTTTAAAGGCAGGTGTACATACTCCATAGCTGCCTCAGTATGGCAGCCCAGGCTTTTAAAATGTTAAGCTAGGCTGAGAAATGTGCAGATGTATTTAATAGGGAGTAACTGTTTAAATGATTGGTCATCCCCTAGTGCACGGCTATATTTCAGGTGTTGTGAGTGTGCTTAATCTTGTCCTGTCCTATTCTGCAACTGATGTTTGCACTCTGGAGTCTCTTAAATCTTTCTCTTCAACCCTTCATCCTCAAAAGTCGCAGAGGAACCAGGATGGACTAAACTAAATGGAGCTCCAAGTGGAAATGATTCCAGGTTAAACCACAGTTTCTTTAAGAAGCTCAGTTTTCAGATATGTATTTTCAAAACAGTGCAACATACGCAGTGTGCTCTGAAGGAGCTTTGCAGGAGCACTCTGTAAGTCTGTGCTTGTGTGCCTTTCTTAGATCATGCACTCTTTTTAGGCTTCTGCTTTTCATCCTTTGTCTTGGTTTTTTGGAGGGTTTTTGGTTTTGCTGTCATCCTTTGGCAGAATATATTTTGAGGACTTTTTGGATTGTATTTTTTCTATCTGGCTTTGAATTCTTGTATTTATTATTATTTAATAAAAAACTAAAATCAATTTCTGAAAAAAATTTATGTCTTTATACAACTGTTTTCACCTTTACTGTTTTTTCAAAACATTCTTGAAGTTTATCTGACTTCTCTGTGGACATGCCATAGGGCATTCTCTGTAGGGTTGTACCTGTCAGGGTCAGAACGTATTCCCTAAACTCTACATGACTTTTCTGTTTCCCCTCAGGAAGTCTGCCTTTCGGCTCAAAGACAAACCCTCAAATCTATATTTAGGCTTACAGTTAAGCAGCCTGAATATTATAACCTTGTAGATCTCAGTGAAGTTGGAGGAAAGATCTGACCAATTTTAGGGGACAGTAAATGAAGTTTGGATAGGGTGTGGAAGTGGCAGGCGGCATCAATTATGAGAGGTGAGTACACATGAACAAAAAAGAAAAGACTCAGGTGGATAAAAAAGCACAAAAAAATTTTCGTATCAGAATGTTTCTCCTGCCTTCCTTACCAGGATATTCTCTTTTGTTCATCTTTACCTTACCCCATCTGTTTTAGTGAATTGTCAAGCATATGGAAAAACAACTAGGGCTTTTTTTTTATTTGAATACTAACACAATCAGAAGAAATATTTATTCAAGGGATGCAATGGAGGATGTTGTGTTTAGAGGCTATCTCAAAACCAGACAACTCCTCTTTGCCTAAGGTTCAATATAAAGGAAAATTATTTTAAAATCCAAAGTTTATTATTAAAAACTCTGCTGCAAATCCTGTATACGTAATATGCAATTTTGACAGAAACAGCTTGTTTTGGTGGAATTTCATTCTGAAGAGAATAGCATTTTTGACAATTTGAAAACTTGCCTTGAGGCTATATTCACAATTTAATATTTTAATTTTTATTCTGACATAATTTTCATTTATTTATTTCTTGATTTACCTCATACTCATATAACATATGATCAAAATCCTGCCCACACAAACCATAAGAAAATCAAATGTTTCCATTTTGTCAAATGAATAACCATCAATCCAAAACAAGAAGATGTTTGGAAAGCCTGGTTTCTGGAAAATGTTAAATATTCCAGGTTTTGTGCCAGTTTAATACACAGCTAAATGTCAAAGTCATTGACAAAACAAAATGTTTCTATGTAACAAAATCAAGCAACTGGAGATCAAAAAAACATGAAGCCAGGTTAGGATAGAGGGTAGAGGAATCACATTTCTCTAAATACTGAGCTTAATACTGATAAAGGAGTCTGTTTTCAGAACTGGGTACTACTCGTATTTAAAGGTCCATCCTAAAATGAATATGTACATTTTTCTTCCTCCTTTACTCAAATTGCTCCTCCAGCTTCTCACACATGCACTCTACTTTTGGTGCCATTAATGGAAAAGCCCAACAGAAAATTTTTAAGGTAGTTCATTTACGATGTAAGCAATTGTAATTTATGCGTTTCCATGCAACAACAAATAAAATGGTCAAGACATACACATACTATGCTAGTGATAAATGTCTGTTTCAATTTTCCAGCTGCCTCTCACAAACAATTTTCTCTCACAAAGAAAATATTGATGTCCTCTTGGGAACAGTTCTGATACTTACTGAAGCAGATTCAAATTGGTCCTGAACTGTTTATCCATGCAAAATTTAATTACTAAAGAACTGGAAGCAGCTCTAATGAGCAACCTTAGGTGTGTCTTGAAACCTCTTAATGCTGCACAGGCTCTTACCAAACCTTGTATTTCAGCAGTGCCACATAATTGAAATCCTTTTTTTTTTTCCATATGCCTTTTCTCTAGTTCTATATAGAACTCACCTGGAGCTATTTTCCTTTGTTATATCCCATTACATAAGAACAATAGATAACTTAAAGCACTAAATATGTCAAAGGCAATTTCATAAGTTTGATTGGATAGCAAAAGCAGTACCAGTGGGCATAGAAACATTACGCTCCAGAGGGTTGATGAAAACTCAAAATAAGGTGAAAATAACATTGATAAAACAAAGGTTATTTGTATAATAGTCACTACTGACACTGAATTTTAGTGTTAAGCCTATTCTGGATGTCCTGAAATGATGAACAGATGAACAATTGGGCATACAAGAAAGCTATCAGACGGGATGGGCTGCTTCTACCCTTGAGAAAAAGATGAATCAACCCTGGAATAAAAGGCTGACATGGATAGAGGAGATTAACTAGGCTGTTAAACAAACTGCAAATAACACGAGGAGTGTTGACAAAAACTGTAGAAAGTATGTTCTGCAGTCACAGACTGCAAAACACTGATCAGGGAAAGGATTTGGTGATGACTGTTGACAGACACTTAAAACCAGCAACCTGATGTCTGGTAGCAGTTAGGAAAGCAAGCAAACATGGGGAAGTGTAAACAGAGGAACAGAGCGCACTTTTCAACAGATAACTGCTGCTGTGCCCACACCCAGAGCAATGCATGCTGCTCTGGGCAACACTTAACAGGAACCCAAAGGTAAGTACAAAGGAGCGATCAAAAACATAAGCCTAGGAACAGGGCCTTAGAACTGGGAACACTACTCTGATATGGGACAATCAACAGTAAAAAAAAAGTTGCCTGGCAAAAAGTATTTAAGGGAAAATACTAACTCAAATAGCATTAAATGTTGGGAAATTTAAGGGAACGCAAGGCAAATCAGTAGAGGCAACACAGTGCTGTCCAGTGACAATTTTCAGAACATATACTGAAAATCCTTGAACTGCATTTTTACAGAGCTGCAGCTATTCCTGTGGCTGGGAGCACAGCATAATTTCCTGAGAGCATTTTGGTATTACTGTGTGACTCATGGGCATGGAATTATACAGCATGCTTAGGGGGTCACAGTGTGTACCATTGCTCAGAGGTGTAGTCCTCTGCTCTCATGGAGCAGATCTGCCCTTGCCAAGCTGATTTGGATGCACTGTGGAAGTTTAAACCATGTCTTCTCACTCACACACCCTATAATTGCAGAATGGAGATTTTAAAATTTATGCATGTAATATCGAAATTGGAAAAGCAATATTTCAGGAGGGAACTCTGCTTCAATTCTGTTACATGTTGGCCCTAGCTATCTTATATTAATGTTGTGGTCTAGATCAGGAGAATTTTCTTTTAAGAGAATCATCTGCTCACCCAGTCCCACTAACACACTGAAGTCAGATTATGGAATAACCTCAAGACACACAAACTGAATTCCTTTCAGATGAAATTAAACCTTGAGACCGCTATCAAATCTCAGCTACTCACAGGCTTTTGTTCCAGGGGTCAGAGCCTTTATTGAAGCTGAAGTAAACGCCCTGAAATGAGAACAGTATGGGTGTTAGGTCCTAATCAGCGATCCTTTTTGCCCACCAGATTTGCTCCTGATGGGCTACAGAAGTTGCTAATGTAGACATAGCCTATCTCTATTTTGTAACAAGTGTGCAATTCCTGAGCACACTTTGGTGTTTTGTCCAGCAGTAGTTTTCTCCTGTAGTGGCTAGTAGACATCAGAGTTGACATATGAAAGACATATCCATCCCACGGGAATGGGACATTATGGAATAATCACCATTATCTTCATTTTCTTTTGAATTAAAAATAAAAAGCCCCAAATATGGATTGGCAAAAAGAAAATATCTGTGTTAAGAACTAGGCACACAGGTCAAAGGAAACTGATAAGCCACAGAACTTCTTTTTCTCCCAAAATATTATTACTCTGTAAATAAGAACCATGCAGATGGTTTGGCTATTTGCCAGTTCTACTTGGGTGTGAAAAGCAGCCTTTATGGTTGAAAAGCTATTTTTCTGAACCGCAAATGCCCATGGCCACATGAGAGACATCTATTTAAGATCTGGCCCAAGTAGAACCAGACATAAAAGCCAAACTAGCTGGTAGGGCTCTGTGCCACCCCTGAAGCTACCTTGTTTTTTAATAGTCCCTCATAGACTTGCTAGAGAACCATTTGAGACAAGCTCGACCCCTTAGCTGGCAGCTATTGTCTGCCTACAAAATATGATTACTCAAGGATGTATTTTATTATGATGCACTTTCAAAACTTCCTGCGCTTAAAGAAGTTTATTTTCAGCAGACTTTTTAGAGAGGTCTTATCCATTAATCAAAAAGACAAAACGCCCTGGAGTGGACTGTGTTCCTCCAAAGGAGCTGTAAGAGCAGGTTATTCAAGAACTCATTTGTGGTTATAAATACTCTGAAGTGCAGAGCAGGAGTATCGGCAGTGGAGAGCACATTAGGAGCTGATGGTGCAGCTGTGTGAATACATTTCCCTTGACTTGTGTGGTATGGGGCTTAGAAAGTATAAAGGGTAGGAAGTGAGGTGGAACTGGAATTCAGAGCGATCAGGGTCTCTCTGCACTGAGAGCACGTTGAAGAAACAGCTGAGTACATAAAACCTCATAAAGAAAACCAAAACAATGATATTCCCTATTGTGACTGTTTAGTCTTTCTGTAGAGACTCATGAGGTCTGGGCTATCATCTATTTTTAATATCACTTGACCTGAAAATTTATGCTACCATCTGGAGAATGTGAGGATTTCTGTCTTACAGACTTAATACTGTCAGAGAAAGAAAGAGGAGGGGCATCAAGGGAGGTATATTACAAAAATGTTTAAACATTATTCAGCAAATGCCACTCATTACTTTACCTTTTTTTCCAAAGAGAATTAAACAAAATGTAAAAATATAGATTGATATGTGAATTCATGTATATTATCTCAGATAATATTTGCTCTACATTTAGTTCTATTTCAAGACATTTACTACCTTAGGAAACTAAGGTAAACCTTCCAGAATTCTTCTTTTAATTATCTTTTTCATAATGAATTGGAAGTACTGAATGCAAGAGGAAAAACAAAAAACTATTCTAAACCTTTGTAATATCATTCTTGTTATTACATTTATGATGCTTTGTTTCTGGAGTCATCTCTGAATAGGGAGACTGGTTTTTAAGTAATGAGATTTAAGCATCAAAAATAAATACAGTTCAGATTTTTTTTCATCTTTAAGAATTAAATGCTCATACTTCAAACCTTCTAGGAAAACCTGACATTTGGAAACCCTGTAATAATTGCAATTTCTGCAATATCAACAAAACAAACTATATCATTAGAATTGAAATAAAGTCACAAAAATTAGCAGCTCTATAAAACAGTAAAGCCAAGCCCCACACCAGAGCAGGGGCTTAGTGTGGGAGGGGAGGATGCTGGACCTCGTCCACTGTAAGGGTCACTCCTGGTCCCAGGGTCACCTGCAATGGTCACATAAAGCAGTATCTCTGTCTGGATACACAGGGCACCAAGGGAGTGATCATTATTCAGTGTGATGAGTGGCACAATTGGCCCATGCCCACATCGCTTGGTGCAGGATCCCTCCAGTGCTGGCCGCAGCCTCGCTACGTATTTGTTGGCCCTAGAGTTCCTCTGGGCCCATGTGGCCCTACACATACTTACCCGAGTTTTTGGTAGAATGGGGGGGAGGAGGTGCTATTTCAGTGCATCTGAAATAATGTGAGGATCAGGCTGTGTCCCACCAACGTGGTGCTTGCACGACATAAATCTGAAAGTATGTGCATATGCTCTAAAGTGTGAGGCTGTTTAGGGCACACAGACTGCTGTCATAGCATCTGTAAATGTGTGAGATGGAGAAAGCCAATCCTGATGCAGTCTTATCTGTAATGCTGACTGGGAAGGATCTTAAGGTGAACCATGGTCTGAATCATGCTGAGGGTTTGCCTTGCGAATGGCTC
Organism: Corapipo altera; assembly: GCF_003945725.1. Taxonomy (NCBI): domain Eukaryota; kingdom Metazoa; phylum Chordata; class Aves; order Passeriformes; family Pipridae; genus Corapipo; species Corapipo altera. The sequence goes on from NW_020884886.1 coordinate 5,196,717, forward strand.
ACCGGAGCACCCCAGGGAAGGGGTGCCTGTAAAAATAAGTTCTAAAAAGGCAAACCTTTAACATCAGTCTTAACATCAATCTTAAATTAATGCATTAGGACACAATAACATTTCTGTATTTGTCTGTTTTGTGTTAATGGTACCACTGAGCTGAGCTTCTGAACAGAGAAAAATATATGATTTTAAAAATGTGTATTTTTGCATGTTGGCTTTCATGATGTGTGAAACTGAAGAAAGAGCCTTAAACAAGCTCACCTCCAGAATCAAACCTAATCAAACCAAAATAAATTCAGACTTTCTTGATGAAAATTAGATGTGATGCATGAAGATCATGGCCAGCAAGAGAAGTACATTTGATTTTCTACAGTCAGGCTACATACATCCTTCTCCACACAAACGTATCACTGGAAATTGGTTTGATTTTTATTGTTCATCGTAGCACCCTGCAAAAATGCAAGAGGTATATTTCAGTACTTCTGGAAGTCAGAAAATATATTTAAATGTCTGGCATTTGTAGCTAATAATTGGAAGATCAAGTAACTTGAGTTCTTCAATACCAAACTTTAAAATATTCAAGAAATTATCCTGTTAAAATAATGTACTGCACAGCTTTGAAAAACTGATTCAAGAAACTAGCAAAGTGATCACTGATCTTTGAACAATCTCAACTGAAGTTCAGCTCAGCACCTACAATTCAATTGCGTCCCTGTTGTCTACAAACAGGCAGGTTTAGAAGTCTCATTTTCTCTATATATAGGTTTTAATTGGCCACAAACTAATCAGAAGCTATATCATTATCAACGGAGCCCCACGGGATAAGAGAGAGTCAGCTTGAAACCCAAAGTGATCTTTTCCTTGGTTCTCTTTCTCAGATTCCTCCCAACTGTGGCTGCTTCCTGCCCTGTCTACTCCTGTTAACCTTCAGCTTTTCTTTCTTCACAGCAGCTGGTAGGATTTAGGCATATTTTCTCCCTTTTGCCATGCCCCTTTCACCCTGCTTTGCTGCAGCTCCAGCTCTTACGTCTAGATTAAAGGGTGAAAGAGGAGTGGCAAAGTGCTGTAATTGAACAAGAGGCTGTACATCATGAAACTCTCTGCTGACACAATCTAACCATGCGAGTTAAGCAGCTGATTCTCCTTATCTAAATAAATATGCTGGTTGGGAGAATGAGATCTTACTTGTTTGCAGATGTACAGTGCTCTGGAATTGTGGCAAGTACAGTATTAAAACAATCTTGATGCCTGAAAAGAAATAAGGGGTTTAATATTTTTTAAATCTGGAGAAGCAAAGCTGTTTTGCTAATGCTGCTCATCCAGATGCAAACATTGTAAACACTGCATCTGACACCTTCCTGCTAGTCCTGGGGTCATGGCTTTATAAAACATAATCCTTAATATCATTATGTTGATTGCACATCTGACTCATAACCTGTAGAGGTTCTGGAAATTTGTGGCTAGATAGCCCAAGAGAATTCAAAGATACTAAAAGTTCTTACTGCTCTTTTTTCACAATGGAATCTAACACTTCTGTTTATCATTTTCCTTATATTCTGTTTCCTATTGCAAAGTAATGACACAGCACAGTACTGTTTTGTTATTTCACAAGGTAGAAGAATGAAGACAGTTTAGAGCAGAGCTGCAATACTCATAACTGTATAACAAGTTTGCATGTTTATTGATGGATTTTCCCTAACTATTCTCTTACAAAATATTGCAGAAGGGTTGCCAGTAAAGGACATGTACAACCAGGTCCTCCTATTGCTTATGCCAAGGTCTGTGTCAGCATACACCAGAGACATTATTTCTTATTTCCACTCATAAAAACTGAGAAGAAAAGAATAACTGCATTATCTATAGACTGTGCACATCATAGTCCACTTGGAATATCAAGACACATTCCCAAGTGAACTTATTGGGAGTTATTAATGTGACTAATGTGTTTCTGTATCAGCTGTTTGTTTAACTGAGCATTGCCATTGCATTTTGCACTGGTTGCTCACTGCATACATAGATGTTCATTGTTCTGACTCCAGGCTTTGTTCCCTTCTTTCGCACATTGAGAAAGTTTTCCACAAACTGAGTGTTTATGTGTTGAGTGCAGTACTCCATGGACTTTAGGGTCTAATGGAGTGTGAGACGGGGCCTGTGGTTTTTCATCTTGTTTTCAGCTGTACAAACATCATGTACTTTTCCCTTCCTTTCAGAGGCCAGTCTATGGCCTGCTAAAACACCAGCACACAGCAACATAGTTGCTGAGACTTTACAAGTCAAACTGGGAGGACCTGATGCCATTCACCTTAACACCAAACATATTGACAATGTTTATTTTCTTTGCTCCAGCCTCAGCTATCAAATAAACACATCAGTGGCTGATTTTCAGTGCTCCTCTGAAGAAAAGCCTAAAAAAGTATCTTTCTCATTGTCAGTAACAAGTAGAAACTTCTCTCAGAATTAAAGTATGGGGTGAGGGGGTAGGGGGCCATTAGGAGTGCATAGAGAATGTATAAACAAAGGAAAATATTAGTTTCTCTCTTATAAGCCTTTTTAAAGACTGGTATTTATTTCAAGACAGTTTTTGATAAAAGTAGGGTCCTTATTTTGCTTTTACACCTTACACTTTTTGAAATCTCAAAGGGACTGGAACTAGGTTGGTTGGTACTTTGTATATTTTTTAGCGTGTGCACCTTCTCTCTGGGGAAAGCCATTCATTAAATTGCTATTCTGGGTTGATGACATACAGATTTACTTTTCTCTTCATCAAGAAAATTCTGTAGCTGTCTAGAAAAAAAAATCTCTCTTTAATACAGCACCTTCTAGATGCGTTCAAACCTTTAAATTAGCAGGGGAGAGTGATTACCAGAAGTTAGCATAGATGCAGTAATTTACAATTCTAGCTGGGAAGAGGAAAATCCAATTACAAGTCTGTACTCCTGGCACAAAGACATGTCCAAAATCTGTCAGTGTTTTACAACATAAGCAGCAAGCTATTTAAAGCCCTTTTAAAAGGAAATGTTTACCTGGGGGTTCAGAAATATCTTAGTTAATGTAAAAGGAGTTCACATTCTTAATTGATAGAGAATGAGCATCCTTTTTAATGAATACTAATTTTAGTGCTTGTCCACACCATTTCATATCTCCATATTCCTTCAGCATTATCTTTTCATCCTTTTGAACATGTCCATATAGTTATCCTGAATGGTTAGTGTGAATTACATATGTATGTGGTTTTGACTGATTTTGGTATAGTTGTATAATTGCATGTGTAGGTTGAAAATGATAAAATGCAAAAAGTGTAAGCAGTTTGCTGTTTAACTATAGTTTCTATATTCTTAGCTCTCCTTTACATATTTTCTTGGGACTATGATGTGGAAGCTGGTCAGAGTGATGACTGACTGTCACCACCATTTCTTCTGTCTCAATAAATATTTTCCCAAGTCTCACTAGACATATGTTAAAATTCTGTAAGCCCTTTTGAAACAACTCGTTCTAAAATGAATTAGTTTATTTAAAAACTTAGACCTCAGTATTATTTCTATGTGGCTGTATTAGCTAAACAAATGTACTGAAGAAGCAGGATCCCATCACACTAGACGTCTGCATTAAGATAAGATTTTTGAGCCCACAAAACCACTAAGGATTTGGGAAGTGGTGCTACCAATCACAGAGACAGATTTCATAGCACTGTGTCACCCTATCAAGTCAGAATCAGGGTAACTCAGATAACCTGGTTCTACAATTCAGAAATTTTTAAAATAAATGCAGCAAGGAAAAAAAAAAAAAAAACAATTCCGTAAAACTTGGGTCAAGTTTCTTCCTTGGGTCATGTGTGGTGCATTTGGCATACATGCAAATACAGTTCTCAACAACTATTTTAACCCTTGCTTGTGGTATTTTGTCTCTTAGATTCTTTGCTTAACTACTCATGGAGAACATTTTTGGGACTGCATTTGTGGCAACTACTTCTCAAACACTTCAGGAAGTCTGGCCTTACTCTGCAGGAAGCACAAACTGAGAACAGGCAAGTAGATGACATGGGAAAACTAAATGAAAATATTAAAAAAACAAAAGAGGTCATCTTCTTCAGGCATTTATTTTAAAGAAAAGTAAAAGCATAAAAAGCATGTTTATGTAAAAGCATAAACATGTTCATCTCTCTTCCTTTTTCCATAATCTCTTCTTCTATTTTAGTGCCTTTCCCTGCTTTTTTTTTCCATTTTTAAAAATAGGAAAGCTAATAGTAATTGCATTCAGATCAAAATCTTTCAAACACACTGAGTATTGACATGTTGGTGATTAAGGTCTCAGCTCTCCTGTTGTGACTTTTATTAAAGTCAATTTTTATCTGTCAGATCCTGGCAGCCTATGAGAATTCCCAGTGGGGATACTTGGAGCAGCTTTCCCCCATCATCATTAGCTGTGTGTCGTTAATTTGATAATGTATCATAAGCATTTGATAGCTCTAGAGCCTGGCACTTTCAATTCAGGGCTTCTGTAATTGGCAGGAGCTATTTAAGACAAAGCACATTTATCTAGACCCCAGCTGCACACACACAGCCCCACTGAACTGCAGCCTAGCTTGAGGATTTACTCTCATACCAGGTTGATGTTTTCACTGTGTCTAAACTCAGATACCTTTTGAAGATTACCATGAAATTTGGCTGGAATTTCAACTTGAATATTTTGGAGAATTTTAGGTAAGAATTCCAAAATGAGAGATGCGCTGAAAAAGGTGTAACTGTGATACTAATACATTTAAAAAACAGTATTAAAACCCTAAGCTTTTCATGGACAAGTGAGGCAATATTTTCCAAAGGCTCAGCTTATTATCACTTCACATCAATCAAAGATGTAGCTTCTGTAACACCCTACAGTTGGCAATGGTACTATGAAAAACCATGAAATAGTTGTAAAGCTAAACTCTTTTGATTTTTCATTGATTTGTTCATCCCTCATGTTCAAAACTGAATGACTAAATATAATGCCTGCATGCTGTAAAAATAGTTTGAAAGCTGATTAGCTTCACAACAAGGGCTTCTTAATTTAAAAAGGCACATACTGTGCCCTCTTCCCAGTTAAGCCCCATGCTGTGGGAAACTGATTTCACAAACTGGAACAGCTCTCAGCAAGACAAGTTATAGGAGATTAGGATCTTCTTCTGCCACTGACAGTGCAGAAGTGACCTTCAGTATAGTATGAGGTGAGCTTAAAATGAAAGCATCTAATCTCAAAAGAAAGGTGGTATAGGAAATTACTACTTACTGAAGCTAAGAAGAAGGCAGAGAGTTTCAGTCTTATTATGCCTTTTAAATTCTTATGTGTGGTGTCCTTTGGATATATCCTATTGCATCCTCACTTGCCTAATTGGGAGTGAGGAGAGAAGAGGTAGTGTTTCCTAACATGTCTTGCTCCAGTGCCTGCAAGGCCTCACATCAAGCAATCCTTTGAGCTCAAGCCTAGCCTCAACCCAAGAGCATTAAAAAGCTGAGCCTGGCCCAGACTATAAAGGGTCACTGTGCCCATTATAGGCAGAAATCAGACTTTATTGCACTTCTAATTCCAAGGAAGTAAATAGTACTTTCCATAAACAAATTCAAGATGTGCCTGATGTAAAAACTTCCTGAAGCCTTCTGTCCCTGCATTAAATTTTCTGTCCGTCCCAACAAAATCAATGGGAAGTACCTGACAAAGGGGGTCATTTGCTTTTTCGGAAGGAAACTGTGGCAGTAGCAGGGCTATTTGCTTTAAAGTTAATTAGGGATTCTGAGTGTCCTTTTGATTCTTGAAAAGCTCCACTCGTCAGCAACTTACTACTGTTTTCCCCAAGGCCACTCAGAAAACAAATTTACTGGTTTTCTTCCCACTATTTCTATGGTTTCTTACTATGGACATAATTAATTTTCAACTCCTCTGATGCCAGTGTGAATTGGTCTGTGGCTGAAAGATTTTTGAACCCAAATACAAAGGAAGGAACTGATCCTACCCAAGGTAATATAAATTCTCATAAGCAATTCTCCTTTGCCTTCAAATCCTGCTGTGAGACACCAATCTGCAATGACACACATCTACTCATGGCCTTGGTCCAGGATGAATGGGGATTGCACAGGTAGTCTGGGACCTTCTCCATGGGCATCATTACCCTTCCCAGGGGCTTCTGCAGCAGAACTCACACCTCTTCCATATGAGCAACAAAATCCCACCACTGCTGCAACCTGAGGATCTGTTTAGCCAAAAGACGGAGGCACAGTTGGCTTTCCTGGGCATACATGAAGCATTCTGCTAGGATAAGACTCAAAGGCCATTTGACAACTTTCACCCTTCTAGTGCCTCAGTCCATTGCCTATTTCTGACCTTTTACTGGTAGCTCCCAGCCATAGCTGGACTCCACCACCACAAAGCAGAGGGCCATTGTGCCAGTGGCCTTCTGTCCCACAGGTGTTCTCTATCTCACTAGAAACTTCTCACACTTATTTTTTCCTGGATTGCTGGACATTTTATAGAAATATTTTATAGAAATTCAGCTGTTGTTGCTAATGGCATTAAGGATCAGACCAAGTTTCTGTTGCAGTTAACTGATATTAGAGATTTTAAATAATTCCTTAGGAAAAATGAAGAAAAATGAAATTTTTTTCAGTGTGAGAGCTGGCATTCAAACAGGGACTCAAACAGAAACAATTTATTTTTAATTGGTGTAACACCATAATTGGGAACTGTTTCATTGCAGGCAGGAAAAAACACAGCATATTGTTTTCATGTCATGCTTTTCCTCCTCCTGCAGTTAGTAGATGCATTTATTTAGTAGAGGACAAGACTGCAACATGCTCTAATTGTTTGAAAGGAAAACTGGTTGATAATGTATGCTGGAGTTGTAAAACCAACTATGATCCACATGCACTCACTACTCTTTTGCAGAAGTGTTTAACATCCATTTACTGCTAAGGATTGACAGTAGGACCTCCTAATGGACATACCGAAGTTTCTTAACTACATAGTTTCTGGCTAAGTATCTTTTTTTAATATCTTGGCCTTAAATATAATGGATCATAATTCTTACATATTGAAAAGCTCATTCACATTCATATTCACATTTAGTGGGTTTGTTTTGGCCAGCTTATGGGCTTTTATAAGTATTTCAAAATCACACTGTGCATATAACTTTCACTGTGACAATAGGAGGCCTTAACTCTGGAGAGTGCAGACCTGGTGTTATTCTACTGTACCCAGTGGAATGGCCAGAGTTGAGGGCAGCAGATATGATTTAAATTTTGAGAGGACACTAAATTAATTTCTGATTTGGTAAACCCCCCTAAGTTAAGTGTTGTTTTTTATAAGAAGTAGTCTGGGACAATATTATGAACAATGTGTTATACAGCAGAGCAATTACACTATATATAGCTATTATATTTTGCATTTCATATGAGACTACTGGTTATAGTAAGAAGTGAACTACATCATCTAGTTCAACGAGAAATGAGTTTATAACATATTCATCTCATGTTCAGACCCATCTGAACAACTTATTTTCTCCTATAAAGAGATCCTAAGATTTAGTTGCAACTTCAAATAATTCCATACTCTATAGTGACTCTCCATCTCTGGTTTTCACAAACCTAAAAGTATATTTTTAAAATGCAAATTACGTAAGTTTTGCCTTTTATTCTTGTGTCTAATGCAGGGTCAAACACATCACTGGCACTAAAATAAACATTCATAATAATAACAGGGGGGAAATACTAACTGTTCAGTGCGACAAACAGAAATACTTTCATCTCTTGTTATACAGGGGATGCTGTATTGCTATTCTTTAACTCATGTCATCAAAGGAAGCCTATAGGTCTTAGGAAGCTGCTTCATATTTCTAGATTATAATTCTCTTTGCTCCTCTGCACAGAGCTCCCAAGAGAAATTCATAGGAAAACATGACTCTTTTTAAGATTTTGTTAAGAGTATTTTGCCTGTCTCATTTACATAGTCCACTCTCATTTCTCATCATTTTGACATAGGAGTTTCCCTGTGCATCCATCATTTCAACCCGTAGAATTTCAAAGTAGGTTTCAAGAGCATAATTCACATCATTGATTATTATAAAATAACTGATGATGACTTGACCTTTTGGCTTGCCTATTACTTTCCATTGTCAAATACTTGCCAGTGTTTTTCAAGTCTCATTGTCTTTCCTTCTTGTTATTTGCAAGAGATTAAATTTAGATTAAAGTCATCTTCTCTTTACCAGACAAAATTCATTCTAGTCCTGTCTGCAGTGAAAGTTTCTTTTTTTATTTTGAATCTTCAGGGGAAAAAAAAAAAAAAGCATAACTAACCCATTTTCAGCCACTCTGAAACTGTACAAACCCCCAACAGATGATTTCCACTCTAAGGGTAATGACCATCTGTCACAAACTGATGTGGCAATATGCTTTGTTGTGTAAATGGCACAAACCTGTGTTGTAGCTCAAGGTCATGTTATAGTTGTAGCTGTGTTTCCTTCTTTAAAAAAGTCTCCAACACCATGAACCTCGGAAATTAAAGAAAAACAAAAACAAAACCAACCAACCAAAAAAAAAATTACCCACCAAGCAGAAACCTATGTTAGAAGATGGGAATATTTTATCTGGAAAAATCAAGTACTTGAAAGTCAGGAAATGGCAGCTCACAGTTTCTCTGTGGTCTATCAATATCACAGACTGTTTCTCCATGAGATCCCTCCACATTCTCTAGAAGAGATTGACACACAGTAAAGCAGAGTCAAAGCTTCTTGCATAATTATATTGAAGAGCTTGGTTTTGCAAACAAAATAGCATCCATACCTTGATAGTTCTTTGTTACTTTGTTAGGTTATACAAGATAAAATCCAAACCCCAGTGTTGTTCAAGAACACGTGATTGATGATTTGGACTGCAGAACAAAATTTAAGATGAACATTTTACAAGTGTGGGTTAAATGCCAAGGTATTAGTCCATTCAGGATCTGTGTCTGACCACCCCATGATAGCAGAGGAATGAGAATGGTGTTGCAGATGAGCATCCAGGAAGTAGGATCAAAAGAGATGTATAAAAATAAGGCTGCATGTGCGTTGCAGATGTTACTGGAGTCCTGGGTTCCTGATCCCCTTGTTTGTTTGCTTTTAAAATATCTATGACTTTCGTAGGGCATGAGCAAGTCACCTTAGTAGTGGAGATATGCATAATGGTTGCACCAGCTTCACCAAAATCAGTGAAATCCTGAGATTGCCTTTCAGATTAACAAAGAAAACTCACAAAGTATGAGAATGAAACAGCTTTAAGAGGGACAGAGATTTCTTGTTCCCTGTATAACTTCTTTAAGAAAACACTAGGCAGCCTTATCCTTTAGCTGCTGTATATCAGCAGTAGAAACCTGCAGGCAGGGAGTTATGTATAAATATTTTAACTGTAGTTGCTGTAAATTTGGACATTTTGAGAGAGGTTTAAGTTATGTGTGTTGAAAGGAAATTAAAAGAGAATATTAAATATTGTATTTCTCATGTAGAAAAAATGTGCTTTTGGGTAAGAGCGTGAATGCAGCCATTTCCAAACACTCTTTGCAGTATGCTACTTCTAAACATGGCTAGCAACAGAGAAATAAGGTGAGAGTGTAATAACTGTGATTATAAATACAAAGTATTGTTTCCTATCTGTATCCCTCAAATTCAGCATAGCATTGGGTAATACATACCAGATCATTATATTTAATAGCCTAAAGTGAAACTTTGCTGACTAAGTCAGAGTGAAAAGACACCTCAGGAGACTTTCTCCATTCCTCATTTACACTCATTTTAAAGTCTGAAATTCTAGTCTATTATATTACTTATTTTGACATTTTATTCCATGATTTTGTATCAGCATCTGTAAGAAGCCCTTGCTGGCAGACATAAAACTGTTAACAACATTCATTTATTTTTTTTAGCAATGTCATGTAGAACACATATATCTGGTGGTGTGGGGGGGAATAATATCTCCTCTAAGATTTTCCTTAAAGTTGGGCTGATTCAGAATAGCTAAGCAATGGGAAATTATTTCTTAGAACAATTCTGGATTTGCTTTCGTCCCACTGTTCTCCAGGTAGGTTACAATATTCTTATGCAATCTGATCGCTCAGAAGTATACACCTATACTGTGGTCAGTAAAAGACAAAACAAGTCATTGGAAATTCCCTGTTAAAGAGACTCCGGTGAGAAAAATCTTAATTAGCAAGAGATATGTAAATACTTCCTTTTTGAACTTAATGTTTTCGCTGAGCCTATTGCTGCCTCTGCTTGTTTCTGCTCTCTTTCTGCTTCAAAAAAGTACTTCCTGTGCAGTTGCAGTAAGTTAGACTGATACTTTGTTCATCCAGCAGCATTTTATGAATCTCTTCAACATAATGTTTGTTTGGTGAGCTCAGTTAACTTGAGTACAGAGTTTTCAGGAGCAAATATCAGTGTAGGGCCACAATGAAGGCAAATTCTTAAGTACGAGTTTAAATCCCATTCTGCAAAATATTGAGCTTATTTCTTTTGATGGGATATAGCCATATTTCTATAAGTTCATGGAATTTACTTTTTAAAATAGGTACACTTTCTTTAAATTAAGATAATTTGAATTTTGGAATTGCATGTTTACAACACCAAAATAAAATAAAATAAAATAAAATAATAAATAAATAAATAAGGCAAGTAAATTTTGTCTACTATTTCTTGCTAGCTTGAATCAAGTAGTTTAAAATCAGCAATTCCAGAAAGAACTCCCTCAGATCATTCCACAAGAAATCCATTAAATTCAGTCAGAAGTGAATTTTCATAGTACGCTGAAAAGAGAAATCTTAGCAAAGCTGAGAAGAAAACAGTATTGAGCTGGTACTTTTGTCTGAATCAAAGCAAAATTTCTCAAGACAAGTTTTGGGAAGTTATTTACTTTCTCGAGCAGACAGTCAAAATTGCAGCACTGCAGCAATTTCTATGTATTTCTTTCTTTTTGATTTACAATATAAATCGCATAAATTATGCTTCGCCAGATATCAAACATCATGTCATACAGACAGCCCTTAGCTGAGGAAAACTGGCATCCGCTTGTCCAACTCCACAAGTAAGAGAAAGTATAAATAAAGCATAAATGATTAATTTAACCTTCCCCCCCGCCTCCCGTTAACAGCTCAAGGACCCACAGCACACTGTGCTCCTGTGATGTACCAGTGCGGTAGAGCCTTCAAGACTGTGGCTAACCCCTTTCCAAGTACAAACACCTGTAAAAACAAAATTAGCCCTGCCAATATGTCTAAGAAGAAATGCTTTCCAGTAGGTTATAGATATAATATTCACCCCATTCAGGGGAATCCAAACAAAACACAAATGTCTTATTGGGGCAAGAGGATATTAAGAATAATAGACAGATTATATGATAGTTTATTGAAGGCAAAGGAAGAGACATTAGTCATAGTTTTGTTATAAAATGAGACTTAATCAAAGAGGAATGGGTTAGAGGTCATGTGTTTTATTTGTGCTATTATTATTTTTAAATCATTGAGACTTCCATGAGTGGCAAAAGAAATGATCCTGAACAGTGCAAAACAAGACAGACCTCACTGGAGCACTTCAAGATGAGACAAAAGAATCCACTGCACGAGCCCTGCTGGCTGTATGCTAATCTTCTTTTTATGTCTTTTTAACAAGGGATGACTGGGATCTAGGATCACCTTTGCCAGAGAATTTTGTCTCAAAAAACCACTAAGCTGGCTGGGGTATTCTGAGTGATGTGTAGCAACTTGTGCGGGATATAACTTATCACAGAAACAACATTGTTCTTATATGCTGCTTCTTTTCCTTCCATTATAATTTTTTTAAGTCAAACAAGATAATTCTGGTATGTATGTGCAATTTTTCTTCTAATTTATTATGTATATTAACTTCCAGATGTCTGTTTTGATGCTGAAATGGCAGGGAGAGAGTCTCAAGACATTCTGTAACACTGAATATTATGTGATTTACTGTAATAACTGTGCAATTATATGGATAATCAATTCTAAAAAGGGCAACCATAACTTCACCCATATATTTTGTATGCAGAACTAAAGTTTTGCATGCTTAGGCCTTAGAGATATAGGTCAGGATAAAATCTTTAATACCTTAAAAGTTGCACTATATTTGTTTATAGGTGAAACGTTGTTTCCTAAAATAACAGTATTAGAATTTCATTTCCAATCTAAGCCCATACCTAAATTTATACCAGAAAAATTGACATTTTAGGTGAGCATTCAGATGAACTTATAATACTCTTAAAATGGAGTACATTTGTTAAACAACATTAACTCTTAGGAGAGAAGAAAAAAACCCTTTTGTTTTCTTTGGTACTAATTGAGGCCTCAGTGATTTAAAAGCAAGAATTGTACAAAGATCTCAAAATGCCTAGTAGAGATCTCCTTTAATACTAAAACAAAATTCAAAGAGGAGATACTTCCTTACATACCGTGAAAAAATATTCAGATTTACCTTAACTCCTTGCCCATGAACCTTTTCCCACTAACGTTTTAAAAATATCTTGAGAATTTGCAACGCTTTTTTATTTTTGACAATTTCTACAGCTAAATACACTTAGAAGGATGAGTGTTTTTTCTACTGTGCAGCCTATATTTTTCCTTTTCTATTTTTATATTGTTACTCCAAACGACTTTCCACTGTAGCCGTAGCATACTTTGGTGTCAGTCATTTTAATTTATCCAGACTCTTTTTGCTGCCCCCACTTTATCTGCTGGCTAATTATTGTGTCATGAAATATAAGGATTATTTAGTTGTTTCATTCTGGAGTCATAGTCTTTGCTGACTTACTTTTCTTTTTATTCCAGATCAGAGTTGTTCAAGCTGCCTGATCTTATCTTCCATAGATTAAAGTCATACTGCAACCGAGTGCCATGAGGCACAAAGTGCCTACAAAGGAGCTCCTGGATCACTTCACAGGCAGAAGGTGACTGTGTTCCTCCAGTCTATCCAGTCTTCTGTGGAACACCATTGGTCTCAGTCCAAGTTATCTTAGCCCACTGCACCAACACAGCAGCACTTAGAACTCCATTTTTTTCATCACTCATCTTACCCAGAGCCCTTCTCTACGATGGCACTGTTCCATTGCCAGTCAAATAGCACAGCCTCACCTGACAGTCACACGTTTCTCCAACGAAACTTAGTGCAACCTTCAACACATACAAAATGTCAAGCCCTTCTTGCAAGATGAAGTAGAATATGGAGCATTATGGTAGATTTTGTTTTATCCAGTATTGCAAAAGTTCTGGGTTTCGCCTAAGGAGATAAGAAGCAAGTTCAAAATCCTGAGAGGTTTGAGAGGATTTGACCTAACTTTGTTACTTGTTTAAAGGTCACAATTTATAGTCATAGAATCATTTAGGTTGGAAAAGACAAATGCTTTTTCTCAGCCCTTCAGACAATTGTTTTGTCCTTCATTTGGGTCCATCAACCTTTAGGAATCGGTTTTCTAGTATGAGAGTAAGGATCTTTAAACTACCTCTACAGCTCTGATAAGCACAAAAAAAGCACTCATGATCCACATCAAATGTGAAGTTTGTACCAACACTGCTGCACTGTCCGTTTCCTGGCTTCATCACCTGCAGCCAGATTATCCCTCCATTGTAATTATTTTTCATGCTCTTTGCTTCGTCATGACTTCAGCATTTTTAAAAAGTTATTCCCCCAGTTGGTACTTTAACTTGGCCTTCACACAGGGATGTTAGTGAGGCAAGAAAGCCTCTGACAGATACTTATTTCCCCAAGTCACAGATTATCAGGAGGGGACAGGAACCATTCAGCATATTACCAGGGGGAAGAGTGTTTGGAAGCAGCTAGAAGTTTCCTTTGGTTTGTCACCAGTTCCAGCGTTTGAAGATGTAACACACCTCTGAGTCCATTCACCTCTGTCCTGTGGGGACCAGCTGAAGTGTTTCCTGTCAGGATCTGGTATCAATAGCACTCTGAGGGTTCTCAGTGACCCCTATAGCCTGTGCTCAAGTGGACAAGCAACCAGATGGTCACACATTTCTGCATTCTTTCACTGTGTTTTTCCAGCACTAGGTATACATGGTATCATCTTTGTCTTGCAGATCTGAAGGAAATAGAGCCCCTGCAGAACATCTTACTTACTGTACATGGCAGGAATCTACATGGAGAATCTGAAAATAATTAAATCAGTTATCAAGGTGAAAAAAAAGCCAGAATGGCTTCAGGGTTTTTCTCTACATTTTAAATTCTTGTAAATACAAGCAGAAAAGCAGTTTAAAGACACCACCTTCAGAGAAAAAGAAACATTCCCATTTATGTGTTATGCACTCTTAATAGTCACCTTAGAGTAAACAATTAGTATAATCCTAATAATTTTAAAAAAAAAAGTGCTATATTCCAGGAATTTTCAATGTACCCAGTATTTGTTGAACAGGCTTGAATTTTGAGGACAAACTGTTTACTCCATTTAATGACTCAAGGGTCATAAGAAGTGTCAAATGCCAAAAGGAAAGACTGAGAAGGAGAGGAGGAGGAGAGGAGAGGAAAGAATGAGGAGAAGGGAGGAGAGGAAAGAATGAGAAGAAAGGAGGGAGGGGAGAGGAAAGAATGAGGAGAAGGAAGGAGAGGAAAGAATGAGAAGAAAGGAGGGAGGG